>NC_086017.1:174440984-174744015 GCF_029281585.2 Gorilla gorilla gorilla
ATAGTAACCTAAATAGGTGCCAGTACGGGACAGAGAGCCTAAAGGTTACTGACTGAAGATTTTATAACAAGGTGGAAAAAACTGTATTGAAGATTTAATATTGAAGACAAGGAGCTGGAAGTGACATCATCTGAATAAAAGTGGGACAAATAAGGGGCTACATTGTCCATGAAATAAAAGGAAAAAAAAGACTTGAAAAAAAAGGTATCAGTAGAAAATTTTACCTATGCTTCAAGCTCTGAGTAGGGAAAAAAAATCTACAGAACTCTACCTAATAATCCACAATACACATTTATTAACTGAAAAGGTATTCCATTTTAGAAATAATGTTAAAAAATTAGAAGTCCAGTGAGATTTCTGAGGTAATGGAGACAGAAACATCAAAGTTATATATAAACAATATTAAACCAAGATTGCAAGGAACTTCTACAAAACAAAATGCCTCTGATGAAAGATCATGATTAAAATTACGAATATACTCACACAGACAAAAAAAGAGAGAGATCAAATGTGAAAAGGAATTAGGGGAAACATCAAAAAAGATTAGGATACATCAAAATTAGGATAATACAATAATATTTTTTTAAATGTGAAATAATTTTAAATAATTAAAAATTTTTAAACAGAGAAGAGACTTTGTAATGAAAAAGCAGAACACAATTACAAAGTCTAATTTTGGCAGATATAAAATATATTATCATTAAAATAAACTGTAGTCGTTAGGTTACATTAGCACACTAGACAGAGGTAAAGAGAAAATTATATGTATTGGAGAATATCGCTGAAGATATTATACAAAGGTGAAAACTACTGACTTTTGGAAAAAAGGACAATAGACATGAAGAACAGAGTATGACAATTTGAAAATAACCTACAATGAATTTCAGAATAATCATAGAATGTGGCAATGCAAGGAGAGGCAGTATTCACAAAGAGTGGAATATTTTGAGTACTAATGACAGATACATAATATTAAAGAATTAAATTAGTTCAAGTAGCTTCATACTCTGAGTCACTAATATCTGCTCATTGGCCAATTGGTATAAATAATATATTCCTTTGAATTATTATTAGTTATATGAATGGTGCTAATCAACTTTACATGAAGTAGAATCAAGTTAGGTGAGATATTTTAAAAATACAAAGCAGTCTCTAGACATTAGGCTTTGGACTTTACTACCTACTGCTAGGTAGACCGTCAAAATTGCATATCTTCTTCAATCAGTGAAAGTGATTGGCACCTAAGTAAAATGCACATAGGCCCCACTGTGTCTTTTTTTCCTGATTTACCATTTTTAGATGAAGTGAATGCAAATTTATATTTTGAGAATAAAGTGTCATATCTGGAAACTGTTAGTGATATTCAGTTTAAGATATATAGGCTAAATTGAAGAAAGGATCAAATTATTTAAATTCCAAATGGAATTAAATTTCATGAAAAGGAATCATGCTTTGCTTACATCTAAATATAATAACTTTTGCTTTTACATTAACCAATGAGAAATCAGCTGCTCTAATTGGAGAGAATTTGTTTAACTTATTTGGTTAAATTTCTGGTTGTCAGAGATTTTTCTAAATTAAAAAAAAAATCTGAAGAATTCTTATGCTAGTGGTAGCTGAAAAATTCAATGTATTTTTTTTTCTTTTGTGGCCTCATTTAAATTTTCATATTGTGATATTTTATTTTGAAAAGCAAGTTTAAAATAAAAAATATCTTCAAGAGAAAGAAAAGAAAAATGATGAAAACAGAAATGAAGAAAATAGATGAAAAAGTAGGCAAGCTAGACAAAGTAGAATAGAATTTCTACAATGTTCTAGAATATAAAAATGTATAAAGTTGACATTAATAGAAGTTTTAAAATGCAAAATATGGAATTAAGAACTTTTGGCAAGGACTACTGGCAAGAGCAGATTAGATATGGGAGGGCACAACATTGGTGAACTAAAATACGTGTCAAAAGAGAACATCTGGGCCGGGTGCGGTGGCTTACGCTTGTAATCCCAGCACTTTGGCACTTTGGGAGGCCGAGGCAGGTAGATCACGAGGTCAGGAAATCGAAACCATCCTGGCTGATACGGTGAAACCCTGTCTGTACTAAAAAAAAAAAAAAAAAAAAAATTAGCCGTGAGTGGTGGCGGGCGCCTGTAGTCCCAGCTACTCAGGAGACTGAGGCAGGAGAATGGTGGAATGGCGTGAACCCGGGAGGTGGAGCTTGCAGTGAGCCCAGATCGCGCCACTGCACTCCAGCTTGGGCGACAGACCAAGACTCCCTCTCAAAAAAAAAAAAAAAAAAAAAAAAAAGCATCTAAGCTGGATCACAAACAGAGAAAAGGAAAAAAGAGCTTATGACACATGTGGTTCAGACTCATTCAAACATTCTGACACACATTTAACTATAGTCCTAAAAGCAGACAGAAGACACGGTGAGGTAAAGTGATTTTGAAAATAACTTAATAACTATGAATTTTCCCAAAATGATGCCAGACATCAACTTATATTCAAAAAGTTTCATAAACCACTGAATTAAAAATCACAACTGCAGCAAAGGATATCACAACTAGGCTTATTGCAACAAAACACTCTGACCCAAACTTAAAAAATAAAATCTCAAAAATACTATCAGAGTAAAGAGTAAATACTACCTTCAGAAAAAAAGCAATTGTAGACATTCACTTGACTTCTACCCAAATAAATAAATAAATAAATAAATAAATAAATAAATAAAAATAAAGTGGAAAATGGAATAACATTTTACAGTGTAGGAAAATTTTCTGTCAATGTAATTTTCTAATGAAGAAAAAGTGCTACAAAACTGATGTTTCCAGGCATACATAACCAGAATAATGCATGACAAGTCAGCCCGATCTAAAACAAATACTAAATTATTTCCAGCAAAAGGAAAATGATTCCCAATAGAAATATGAAAAAAAAGACATGAAATAAAGAGTACAGGACAGTGTGTATATGTGAGCAAACGTGATTTTTGAAAGTAAAAAAATAAATGCAATTGTCTTGAAATGTATGGAAACTAAAACCACAGAGCAAAAACAAAGTGAAACAAAGAATGCTATATCTGGTGAAGTGGTCTATGATTTCAGCAGTATCAAAGAAACTGTAAAATTTCTAATTGCTTTTAGACTTTAAGAAGTCAAGAACTGGCAGGGTGTGTAGCTTGGGAGGCCAAGATGGGAGGATTGCTTGAGCCTAGGGGTTCAAGACCAGCCTGGGAAACAAAATTGGACCCCATCTCTATGAAAAGTTTTAAAAAAACTAAAAATAGCCTGGGCTGGTTGCACACACCTGTGATCCTAGTTATGCAGAAGGCTGAGGTGGGATCATCGATTGATCTCAGGAGGACAAGGCTGCAGTGAGCTATGTATGCACCACTGCATGCCAGCCTGGATGACAGAGCTAGACCCTGTTGCACCCCCGCCATAAAAGTCAAGAACTAATGATTTAATATCTAAAATAACTAATAAAATATTAATAACATACAACTAACAATTTTATAGAGAAAAATGGATTTAAAATATGTGTTTATCCTCCCATAAAGCATGAAATCTGAACAAGAGAATATTAGACAATGGAGTCAAACATATAAATGCCCTTGGTATAAGCAATTACATTTTATGTAAATGAACTAAATATGTAGTTGCAAGAGTAATACTGTCAAACTGGATTAAGACAAAAATAAAACTCAGATACTTAGTAAGATGGATGAAATCATAATACATATGACAAGCAATAATAAAAACAAAGATAGGTCTATTATTACTAGAAAAATCAGACTTTAATACAGGAACCGTATCACAAAAAAAGGAGAAATATTTTACAATGATAATAGGGCTTATTAAAAATATATAAAAATTCTGATATGAATTGCTCTTAGTAACACAGCCTCACATAATAAAGCAAATATTGACAGAACTGAATGAAAATATAAACATACACAAAATGGTAGTGGTAGATTAGAAAGACCATTCAGTATGGATTAAGCACCAAGGAGGAGAGAAAAACAATATCCTCCAATATAACGAAGAATTAAATGCACTGTTAATAAGAGAACGATTAGATGAAAGATAGTAAGGATAAAAATGAATCTAAGTAACATTTTGCATTAATTTTTACAAAAACTAACTTTATATAATAACAGAATTTAGTTTATAAATATGAAATGTTTTAATTCTTGGAACACTTCACATTTATGAAGATCCAATGTAATATTATGCTCTTCTCAGTAGTTTTCAATCTCTGTACATAATATCAGTTTTTCTAATATTTAAGTGATGGTTTCTCTATGGCCTTCACAAGCAATTTATTTTATATATGTTATCCACTTGAATAACTTATTTTACTTCTACACCATTGACTCGGAAGCATTTTACAAACACATACATTCTCTTCATTATGCCTAAATCAATTAACTGTGTCCCTTTTAACTGTGCCCATCACGTTTGAGAAAAAGTTAATTTTGTGTTATGGTGGGGTTAATAAAATTTACTACATAAATGCCTAATTTCCTCTCCCTTTGAAAGGGCTGCATATTGAATTAAGGTGATTAAATCAGTTTTATAATTCAATTCTAAACTATAAATGTTTGTGTTGTCTATTCTCAGAATAAGATAATAAGATTTCCTATGTTATCTGCCTGCTCAAATTGCCTCCAAACGCATACTCCAACTTCCATGCATAAATCTGTTTCTCTACCCACCTGAAAAATCACTGGAGCAGTGAAAACCTATTCATAGACCTAGCCAATGTATCATATAGAACTTAGTTACTGTACTGAGATATACGTATATATATGTATATATACACACACACACCCATATATATTTAAATATACACACACATATAAACATACATGTTACATATATGAGATACATTTTATTATATCTACTCTATTTTTATATTTAGTTTATTAACAAAAAAGACATTTTAATATTGCCAGAAAATAGACCAATGAATCAAAATGGATTATTTCTTAGCCAGCTGACATGAGTTAAACAGAGTTCTGAAATATATAATTACATTGAATTTAATGGTGATATTTCAGATTAGAGAAAAAAATAAATGACTGCAAGAATAAAAAATTATTTTGAAAAACTAATAAATTTTTTTCTAAGTGATAAATCTTCCATTTGGCTTAAAAATCTAAATAATAATATTTAAAAATATATAAATTCCAGAGGAAATATAGAAGTGAATATATATCTATAGCATATAAGAGATAGTACTTAAAATATAGAAAAATAACTTTAAAAGCTTTACAATAGCAAATTTAAAATATCTGTAACCCAAAGATACCACAAGTAAAAATATTTGCAGTAAATAAGACATATTATTGAGTGCAAGTGCATGAGTTTTGCATGTTTTGGGGTGTGTTAGCCTAAGGAACTTTCATAATTATTTAAATGAGATAATTAGCCAATATGTGAACCAATTTCTATAAGTATACGACACATGTTGAATTTATAGAAAACAGAAAAATCATAAAAATCATAAGATAAAAGGAAATATAATATTTTTGTATGCCTGGCAAAATACAATCTTTAGAAACAATCTAATATTGGCAAGGCAATGTAGAAAGAGTACTCTCATTTTTTATTGCTGAGAGTATAAATTATTAAAGTCCATTGCAAGGCATTTTTGCAGTATTTATCAAACTTTAGGATATCTACAAAATACTCTTACCCTGTGTATTAGTCCATTCTCACATTGCTATAAATAAATACCTGAAGCTGAGTAATTTGTAAAGAAACGGGGTTTAATTGATTGACGGCTCTGCAGACTGTACAGGAAACACAGCGGTTTCTGCTCCTGGGGAGGCCTCAGGAAGCTTTCAATCATAGTGGAATGCAAAGGGGGAGAGAGTCATCTCCTATGTTGACAGCGGGAGCAAGAGAAATCAGGAGGGCAGGTGCTACACACTTTTAAATGACCAGATTTCAGGAGAACTCACTCACAATCATGAGCACTGTATCTAGAGGGATGGTGCTAAATCATTCATGAGAAACTTCCCCCACGATACAATCTCTTCTCCCACCAGGCCCCACCTCCAATACTAGAGATTATAATTTGACATGAGATTTGGGTGGGGACACAGCTTCAAACCATATCATCCTGTGATATCATAATTCTACTTCCTATTAGCTACCTTAAAAAAGCACTAATACATGTTTATATGAAGAAAATTATAAGAAAAATGTGTCATTATTTTCAATGTTAAAACAATGTGAAGTACCTACTTATTATAATAAGATTATTAAACAAATAAATGTTACATCTTTATTATAGGTTATTGACTAATATACAAAAATATTAATTAAAATTGATGTAATTTATATTTTTTGTTGTTCAATATTGGAATTCCACAACTGTTTATGAGAATTTTTTAGTGTATGATTTTTGGTGGATTTGGAAGCCAGATATTTGCTTTTTTCTAAATGCCCTTGCTGCTATAGTGTGAGCATAGAAATAAGACTGGTCAATATACATCTAAAAGTAAAGCTGAAGTTATAAGCTTACTAAACAAAATAAGAATAAAATAACTGTGATGTAAAATTTGCCTTGGGTTAGACAAAAATTGTCTTATACAGTATATAAGACAAACACACAAATGCACATACTCGGTAAAAGAAAAAAAGATAATTTGGCTTCATTAAAATTTAAAACTTTTAGTCATTAAAAGGCAGTGTCAAGAGAATGTAAAATCAAGCTACAAATTGCTAAAATATATTTGTGTATAATAAATAAATATAATACATTTGTATAGAATGAAGGTGATTATATCACATTACATGCTTGTATTAAAATACCTCATGTACCCTCTAAATATATACACCTACTATGTAGCCACAAACATTTTTAAAAATTAAAAAATATATAAACACAATGCAATAAGATGAAGAGTTAAATAAAATACTTGGGCAAGAAATTTTAAAAGACATTTCATCAAAGAAGATATATAAATGGAAATAAGCACATAAAACTATGCTCAACATCCTTAATCATTTAAAAATCTTAATTTGAGCAGCAATAAGATTCCATTGGAATGGCCAAAGTTAAAAAATCTGTTGATTTCAACAGATTTTTGTGTTCACGTGGAATGACTGGAATTCTCATAAATTGCTGGTGGAAGTAAAAATGATGTAACCACTTATAAAATGGTTTGGCAATTTCTTATAGACTAAAATTAAATTTTGTATAAACTTACCATATGATCCAGCAATCTATCTAAGTAATTAGCCCAAGAATAGCGGAAACACATGTCTATAAAAAGACTCGCATGTACATGTTCATAGGAGCATTATTCGTAATAGCTAAAAAATAGGGTCAAAAAGTAATACACATTGACTGGTAAATGTATAAGCAAACTGAATTACTTTGAGTTGAATATTACACAGCAATGAAGAAGGAGAAAATACAATACATGCACCAAGATGAATGAAACTCAAAAGCATTTTGTAAATGAAATTAATCACAATAGACTACAAAAAAATGAGTCTACTTATATGAAAATCTATACAGACCAAACAATGATAAGAATAAGTAGATCGAATGTTGTTGAGGGTCAGCGTCAAAGGAAGTTTATCTGCAAAGGATCACAAGGAAAATTGGTAAGGTGTTGGAAATGTTCTAAATTTAATTGGAGTTAACGTTTACATATTTTAAAATCATGAAATTGTACACTAAAATGTGGTGAATTTTGTTCTATATAAATATTACCTAAATAAAGCTAATTAAAACATTAGTTGTTAATATTGAAGCATGTCCATTTTAGCAAAGCATGATCTACACGAGGGACCATAATCAGGTGACTAATGAAATCAATAAAAAAGGAAGGTAAATAAAAGCCTAGGTTTGAGTGGCTACTCTTTGTCAGGCGCTATGATAGATATTTTCCCACATATTTTCATGGCAAATAGTGCAATATGGTAAATGCAAAGAACAACAAGCAGTACAATCTCAGCTTATTTATGAAATTTTGTTTTATTGCATTACCACAAGGAAATATATACTAGAAATGTGTTTCACCGGGCGTGATGGCTCACGCCTGTAACCCCAACACTTTGGGAGGCCAGGTGGGCGGATCACTTGAGGTCAGGAGTCCGAGACCAGCTTGGCCAACAGGGGGAAACCCCGTCTCCACTAAAAATACAAAAATTAGCCGGGCATGATGGCAGGCGCCTGTAATCCCACCTACTCGGGAGGCTGAGGCAGGAGAATTGTATGAACCTGGGAGGCAGAGGTTGCAGTGAGGCGAGATCATGCCACTGCACTCCAGACTGGGTGACAGAGCGAGACTCTGTCTCAAGAAAAAAAAAAAAAAAAAAGTGTTTCGTTCTGCAGTTACATTTTCAAACTTTAGCAGCAAAGCATTTGAAGTCCTCATGTTGACGTTTCTATTTGATTTTTCTCAAGACTTATTGTAATTATTAGTAATGAGAAGTGAAACAGCAAGCTTTTTTAACCTGGATATAAGTTCATTTTACTGTAAAATGTGTTGAAATAATATATATTTTTGAGGATAGTACCATTTTGTTTCACGCTTAGGAAATTACTTACCATAATAAAACATGTATATATGATTTGATTTTCTATCTAAAAATTATTTCTGGGAAATCATTTTCTCATTACATAGTTTACTAAGATGCTTTTTAGAGGGAGGTGGTCATCTGAAATACATAGCAATTCTATAGTTTGGTAAACATGGCAGTTCTTTAGGTATTTATCATCCTTTATTTTCTGAAAAGTCATAGGACTCTATACATTGGCTCGGTTTTCATATAGTAAATAAAATATTTTTAAAATGATTTCAATTTTGAAGTCATTTCAAAAATCTCTTCTCAGATTTAGATTTTACATTTTATATGACAATATTCTGCCTGTACTAAAGTGAACATATTTTACAGCATATAAAACTGTCTGGAAATAGCAACAGCATGTAAAATAAATTGTAAGCAAATGTAAACTAGCAGATGTTTTAAAAGTTATAGACCCTTTCCTTGTAGGAAGCCTCTCAAATTTTGTCATTCACTTATTGATTTTTTACTGAAATATTTTTAATGTAAATATCCATGTCATTCATCCAAGTACAAAACATAATAATATAACTGTTTTAATAGTTATTTAAATGGACATTTATTGTTTTTATGACTTTAAATTTTATAAGTAAATAATCATTCATTTAACATTTAATAAAGATTTTGATTAGAATTATTTTTCTAGCTACTATTCTTATGTAATTCATTGAAAATTAAAAAACAGTATGAGTGTTAAAATTGTTTAAAGAGATTCAATCTGAACTTTCATTTATCCTTTTATAATACTGTCATATTTAAAAATGATGAAAATTCATAAAATTCATAACTGTTTATTCTAACGTTTACAGAGTGTTATTAAAGTGGTAACACCTTTTTAGGAGTATATTAAATTATTAAGTAAAAATGACAATTTTTCTGGTTTTACTCCAGGTTAGATTATTTTTTTCTTAATTCCAGTTGTCACCTTCATGATACTAATAATATCATGTTGATATAGTTTAGATATTTGTCCCCACCCAAATCTCATGTTGGATTGTAGTCCCCATGCCTGGAAGTGGGGCCTGGTGAGGGGTGTTTGGATCATAGAAGTGGATCCCTCATGGCTTGGTGCTGTCTTTGCGATACTGACTTATCACAAGACAAGGTTGTTTGAAAGTCTGCGACATCTCCCCCCACCCCTCTCATTTGCTGGCCTCCATTCTCCCTATGTGATGTGCCTATTCCCCTTTGACTTCCACAGTGATTGAAAGCTTCCTGAGTCCTTCCCAGAAGCAGATAGCACTATGCTTCCTGTACAGCCTGCAGAATCCTGAGCCAATTAAACCTCTATTCTTAAAAATTTCCCAGTCTGGGCATATTTCTTTATAGCAATGCAAGAATGGCTTAATACAATCTATTTCAGTTCTTATCATCAAATTCATGGGACATGGCTGCTTTAAGTGTCCCTAAGCCATCATAACAGTGGATTAAGTAAAAAGTGGCTTTGAATAAATAGTAAGCTTGTCATCCAAAACTTGTGCACTAGAAACAAAAATGTGTTTGTGTGTGTGTGTGTGTGTATGTGTGTGTCCTTAGCTTCTCGGTTATCAGGATGTTGGAGATTGCAATTAAGAAACAACTCTGTTCTGTGATGTAAATTTGTAGTATATAACTTTCTCATAGGTAAGGCAATTATAAATAGTAATGAAATATGCCATATTGTGTTTTTAGTATGAACAAATGCTAACTACAAAATTGTTTCTTGTAGTTTTTTCTCATGAATTTGATCTTGTAAGAGACCTCCCTATAATATCACAAGCAGTACTGTGTAATATTTATGCCAGGTTACTAGTTACTAGAAGCTAGTAAAAGTTACTCTGCTGTTACTAGTTCTTGAACTTTACATAATAATATTAACCTACCAAGGTTGTAAAACTGAATGCTGATATTAATTCTTATAGTAGGCAGTGGATAGGAGAGAGGAAATAAGAGTAGTCATCAGCTGTATTGTCTTGGCAATATTCCTATATTTTCTGTAGCTTACAATATTTTCTCTTATGAATCATTGCAAATTCCACCACTTGGATGTTTGCAGTTGCACTTTTTATGTGAGTTACAGAGCTGCTAGAGCTTGCACAGTAACACAAGTGTTTAATGGTATGAAATAAACCTAACCAGGGCTTAGGGGATTCTTCATATTAGCAAATGAGTTTCTATGAGTAAGCACAAGGAAAATTTAAATGCATACTTTTACTCTATAAGAAAATTATGGATTTTAAAAAATAATATTTTTGTTATTACTTATTGAATAATACTTGTATATCTATGTGTGTGTGCTTGGTTTATTAGAACAATTTAACTCATTCTAAATATTCTTCATGTAATTTCAAGGAACAGCATTTGATTATGAATTTCAGGTTAATTTTGTTTAGGGATTTTAAGAATATTATGATTCTAAATCAATGTTCATTATTATATTATAACGATTCAGAAATAAAAAAGTATTTAATAGATAACATATATAAACTTCTAAATTTTTTTCATTAAAATTTAAATGATAAAAATTCACTCTTGAAAAAAATAGACAGATTGAGTTAGGCCACAAAACACATTAATACATAATTTCTCACATGGGCTGGCATTGATTGCAGCTTTTCCAGGCCCACGGTGCAAGCTGCCAGTGGAAATACCATGCTGGAGTCCACAGGACAGTAACCCTCTTCTCACAGCTCCAATAGGCAGTGCCCTAGTAGGGATTCTGTGTGCGGGCTTCAATTCCACATTTCCCTTTCACACTGCCCTAGCAGAGGTTCTCTGTAAGGGCTCTGTCCCTGAAGCACATTTCTGCCTGGACATCCACGCATTTCATTACATCCTCTAAAACCGAGGCAGAGGTTCGCAAACCTCAATTCTTGACTTCTGTGCACCTACAGACTCAACACCATGTGGAAGCTACTAAAGCTTGGAGCTGGCACCCTCTGAAGCAATCGCTTTAGCTGTACTTTGGCCTCTTTTAGCCATGGCTGAAATAGCTGGGACACAGGGCACCAAGTCCCAAAGCTGCACACAGCAGGGGTGCCCTGGACCTGGCCCAGGAAACCATTTTTCCCTCCTAGGCCTCTGGGTCTGTGATGGGAAAGGCTGCCATGAAGGTCTCTGACATACCCTGGAGACATTTTTTTCATTGCCTTGTCAACTAGCATTTGGCTACTTGTTACTTATGCAAATTTTTGCAGGGGACTTGAATTTCTCCCTAGAATATTGATTTTTCTTTTCTACTGCATCATCGGGTTGCAAATTTTTCAAATATTTTTGCTCTGCTTTCTCTTGAACACTTTGCCACTTAGAAATTTCTTCTGCCAGATATGCTAAATTATCTATCTCAAGTTCAAAGTTCCACAGATCTCTAGGGCAGGGGCAAAATACCGCCAGTCTCTTTGAATACCAAGAGCGACCTTTACTCCAGCTCCCAACAAGTTCCTCATTTCCATCTGAGACTACCTCAACCTGGACTTTATTATCCATATCACTATCAACATTTCAGCCAAAGCTATTCAACAAGTCTCTAGGAAGTTCCAAACTCTCCCACATCTTCCTATCTTCTTCTGAGCCCTCCAAACAGTTCTAATCTCTGCCTGTAACCCAGTTCCTATGTCACTTTCACATTTTCACATATCTTTACAGCAGCATCCCATGCTCTGCAGTACCAATTTACTATATTAGTTCTTTTTCATGCTGCTAATAAAGACATACCCAAGACTGGGTAATTTATAAAGGAAAGAGGTTTAATTGTCTCACAGTTCAGTATGGCTGGGGAGGCCTCAGGAAATTTACAATCCTGGTGGAAGGGAAAGCAAACATATTCTTCTTCACATGGCAGCAGCAAGAACTGCAGAATAAGTGGGAGAAAAGCCTCTTATGAAACCATATGATATTGTAAGAACTCAGTAACTATCGTGAGTACAGCATGAAGGTAACCTCCGGAAGTCAATAACCTCCCACCAGGTCCCTGCCATGACACATGGTGATTACGGGAACTACAGTTCAAGATGAGATTTAGGTGAGGACACAGCCAAACCATATCAATGAGAGTGAAATACTGAGTATATATGGACACAAAGAAGGGAATAACAGACACTGGAGCATACTTGAAGGTAAGGTGGAAGATAATAGACGATGGAAAAACAACCTATCAGGTACTATGCTTATTACCTGTGTGATGAAATAATTAGTACGCCCAGCCCGCATGACATTCAATTTACCTGTTTACACTTTACAAGTTTGACATGTACCCCTGAACCTAAAATAAAAGTTTTTGTTAAAGAAAATAAATATATCAAAGAGATTTTTTTAATTTAAAAAAACAAGGAATGTGCTATATTGTAGCACATCACCAGCCCGTAAACTTGATTGTGGCTGGATCGTCTAGATGAACTTGTAAAATATATAAATAAACACAAGGTTAAAATTATTTCTTGAAAAAAATACAACTCATTGAAAATTTAAAAAAAACCACATAATTTTATTACACAAAACAGTAAGTAGCATATAGGAGAGAAATTCTTAGAAATAAATGAAGAAATTTAAAGATATTTATTGGACAATCTTTAACAAAATAATTTCACAATATTGAGAAATTAGAGAAATCTAGAAACTAATAGATGCCACACTTTTCACCAATGTAACCAAATAAGATTATATAGTTGGACAGAAAGAATATAATGGCCATCTTTTTATGGTGAGCACACTCGAAGTTGACTGCCCATAATTGCCTCCTCCTGGTATTCACATCTGTTTAATCCCTTCCCCTTGAGTGTGAGCAGGACAAGTGATCTTACTATAACCAATAGTACATGGAAAGATGATGGAGTTTTGAAGCTGTAATTAAGGTCTCAAATCATCGGTTTTGTGTTAATCAAAAGGGAAGTGATCCTGGTAGGGTCTAACTTAAATCAAAATTCTTGAAGGAGGAACTAAACACTTCTTGAGAAGACAGAGTCTCCCTGTTTGGCTTTGATGGATTAAAATGCCATGTTGATAAGAAGGCCTGTGGAAATGGCCACATGGCATGAAACGTCTAGGAGTCTCTGGAGCTCTAGGAGCTGATGGTGGCAACTGGTGATATTCAAGTAACAGTTCTCTCACTTCTTTTTTATTTTATTTTATTTTTGAGACAGAGTCTCACTCTGTCACCCAGGCTGTAGTGCAGTGGCGTGATCTCGGCTCACTGCAACCTCCACCTCCTGGGTTCCAGAAATTCTTCTGCCTCAGCTTCCCAAGTAGCTGGGATTAAAGGTGCATGCCACCACGCCTGGCTAATTTTTGTATTTTTGGTAGAGACGGAGTTTCGCCATGTTAGCCAGACTGGTCTTGAACTCCTGACCTCAGGAGATCCACCCACTTCGGCCTCCCAAAGTGCTGTGATTACCGGCATGAGCCACCAATGCCAGGTCCAGTTCTCTCACTTCTATAGGAGATAAATCCTTCTAACAAGCTGAGGAAGATGGGAAGCAGATTTTCCCCCTTTGAGTTTCTGATACTACTACTTCTAACAAGCTGAGGAAGGTTGGAAGCAGATTTTCCCACTTTGAGTGATACTACTACTGATCAGACTACCCTTTATTGCAGACTTTTATGACCCTGAGGTGAGGACCCTAGACTCCTGATGCATTGAAGCTGTGAGATAATAAAGTGTGTTGTTGTAAGCTGCTAAACTTGTCATAATTTGTTATGTAGCAGAGGAAAACTAATATGCTTCCCAATATACTTTTAAAGTCAGATAATGAGGAACAGCATTCTCTGACTGTGGCTTATTAAATTAAGAAAAATATGCTTTTAAAACTAGAAGATTTAAATAAAGGGCAAAATATAAGAAAGTTTTCAACACTCCTAATTTATATATGATTAAAAATCAAAAGCAAACCCAATTTATCTTCATTCAAATAAAAATAAAATTAGAAAGATGTTAACTTTTTCTGTTTGGTTAACTACCCTATACCCGGATACTAGCATAGCGTCTCTCTCATAGTAGAATTGTTATTTCTCTACAGCCTTTAACAGTATTAGTGAAATTGTGACATTTCTTTAGGTTAGTAAAATGGGTGCATAAGCAAAATGTTTGTCTCTCCTAAGCTTTGAGAGCCAATATATGTATTAGCAAATTCCCTTTTTCTTCTTTGGAAATTATAGGTACATGTTTCAAAGCAGAAGCTCTCTTGTTAACTCACTTATCAACTAAAATGAGCAGAGCCTTCATGACAGGGAGTATGACAAAGAATGAAACATTCACTATACTAAGCCATGAAGGTTTGGGTTTATTTGTTACTGCAGCAAGATTAATATAAAAAAAGGGGGTGAGATATTCTTGAAGTAGGTGCTACTGTGGGAAAATGAAAACACAAAAAACTTAGTGTTGTTTTAAGAGTCAATTAATTTAATGGGTTGGAAGATATTAGTACTGGAGTCTATAAGAAGAGTAATATATAGTGACAAAACATTTGGCAAAACTGTCACTATGATAAAGTAGGACGCAGTAATATACAATTGAACTTTTATTTATATGGTTAGATGCTAGAAAACATCATCTTAGTATGGGCATATGGGTTATCAATGGTTTCAACAGATTAGGTACTATTTTTTAAAAGATAGTTGTGGGAAAATTAAACATAGTAAATTTGAAGTAGAATAAAAAAGAAACAGAGAGGCTAGAAATTTAGGGACTTAGCAGGTTGGAAAACACAAATTTTTCTCAACTTCCAAAGGCAAAAAAATAAGCTGAGTTAAGACTTTGAGCTATAAAGGTCAATGATAACTTAGAAATGTATGAAAGATCAAAACATTGGAACACATTTTTGGAATTATATGAGTAAAGTAGTACCATTCAATCTGTTCCATTAGAAGAAATAACTCAAGCCAAGAGTATAACGCTCTTGCAAAAGCCTAATAAGCCCATACTAGTCACATTAGGTGAAGAGAGAAAAAGAAAGAGATCTGGGTCTGGGGCTAAAAATAAACACAGTAAATAAGAGAATTATTGTGTCTAGAAAGGAACTGTGTGCCACAATGTGTGATTATAGCCGTTTAACACATACAGTTAACTTGATTAAAATAGATCAGAAGCTTATTGATTTAAGTCTACTTTAATCAACACATGCACCACAATCCTGTCCTAAATAACAATAAAAACACCCGAGTGCTCACATATATTAACATACAGGAGGTGCACTGAAAAAGCTGCTCAGGCACAGGGCATGTTTTCAGATACCAGCTTCAAGTGTGGGGAATGATCGGAATCAAAAGCAAGTTTCATCCAGAAAGTGAAGCCAGTAGTCATGGAGAAAAATTGGGCAAAGTTGCTCAGGAAAAGCTTTTCCATCCTCTGGTTAGGGCAGTCTATCAATAAATGCAAAAGTGGGATTTGACAACTATTAATTAAATTATTAATTAAATTATGTATAAGTTAGGCTTCATTCTTACAATTTTACTTTTTGACCATTTACATCTTTAGTTTTATTTTTAATTCATTGCAAAATGTACATAATCTTATATTGAAATTCATAAAACTTAAGATTTTTACTTTGGTTTTTGCATTAATTTTTAAAAAATATACTATTAAAAAGAAACATGCATAATCTTTGGTAGTTTCATCTTTTTTCCTTACATACTGTGTATTCCCCTGTTCAATTCGTACTTTATATTTACTTTTTGTTGTACTATATTTATTTTTCAAATATATATTTAAACATGGCAGGAATAATTCAGTTACAACGGGTGTTGAAATTATCTAAAACTAAGAGGTGACAAAAAACAAAATATAATAGTTGTTTTATTTTCTAAACTAGCAGAAGTAAAGCTATGAACATGAATAATTTGGAATACATATACATATAATATATATTATATATTATATATATATAGAGAGAGAGAGAGAAAGCAAATAGATATACACATATCTATCATCTATTTGGTATATATATAGATACACCAAATGATAGATATACACATAGCTATCATCTACCTATTAATAACATGTATTTCTTTCTTTTCTACTTCTTGTTAGCTTTATTCTCTCAAGTTAAAACTCATCACAAATTTCTTCTTTCTTACATTCAGCTTTTTCAGTGATGGTAATTTGCCTTGAATGATCTGCTCATTTCACATCTTTTAAAAATATTTCTTCTTCTTTTTCATAGGTCTGATTATTATTTTTACAAATATGTTTATTTTAGGAAAAGAAGGTCTAGATTGATGTCTACTGGTGATGACTTCTATGGCATCCTTTAAGAATCATGTCACTGTTCAGTATTCTTGAGGGACAAAAATACATTTTCTATTTCAGTTATCCCTTGTGTAAGCTGAAGAAAATAAGGAAAAATACATTTTACATATTCCAAAATCTCTTCAAGAGAAAATAAATTGAACCTGCGTAACACAGAACAATTACAAACTATGATTTAGCTTGTTAATTAGAGATGACAAAGTGAACAAAACTTTTTTGGTAAACATCTACTGTACTGATATCCCACTCTTGTTCTGAAGTCAGGATACTCTCATTTTCCTTGGATTTTTATTTCAAATGATTGAAATTATCAACAGAATGTTAAGTCCTGGACCATATTCTAACATTAATTTTGTGGTCTCAGAAAGGAAAAGTGACACAATAACTCTAAAGGATGTCATTAAAATGAGCCAGATGTTCAACATAGCAATTCCAGTCTTATTGGTTCTTGTCCCAACATTTTTCTTCTGAAGTTAAGTGCTTTCTTTTCACTTGTTTAAATCACTCTTAGTGCCCATCCAGTCATGAAGACCTAAATTTTTCTCTACTGGCTTTATGTTACTTAGAGAAAAGAAGTTAATACTCATTGCTGAAGTTATATACAGTTTGTAAAGTATCCTTTATTTTAGCATATTAACAACTTTTCCTATAATTAGAATGAATAAACTAGATGTTTTACCTATGTAATCATC
Organism: Gorilla gorilla gorilla; assembly: GCF_029281585.2. Classification (NCBI taxonomy): domain Eukaryota; kingdom Metazoa; phylum Chordata; class Mammalia; order Primates; family Hominidae; genus Gorilla; species Gorilla gorilla. The sequence continues at coordinate 174,458,481 of NC_086017.1, forward strand.
CATCCAAGTGAGAGTTTATGAAAAAAATTCACTTTCCTATCCATCCAGTTTACTCAATACCAAACTAGTGAAGTATCAAGGGTTTTTTCCCAATGGAAATATTTAATGTGTGTATTGGTTGACTGGGATGTTTGACATGAAAATTTCAGTTTATTTGGAAGATTTCCAGCAGATGTTTGATTTCTTGAATTAGTAGCTTTCCTATAAAGTTTTTAAATGGCATAATCTCTTTTACATTGCTTTCCATATGAAGTGAAGCCTGAGTGTGTAGCCCATGGTTAGCTGTTACGTGTATTGGTCACTGAAGGAAGCCCTAAATTTCTTGTAGTTGATTCCTCTGAGTATTCACCAAGGCTGCCCAATTGTCCAAACCCTGTGAGGTGTAACAGTTGCGTATGTACACTTAGAATATTAATTTTCAGAGTCAATAGGAAAGAAAATGCCCAATGATTCAGGATGTTTACCAAATATGCTAACTCATTTTTTTCCTTCCAAGGCTCTTAAATGGCATTCAAATGTTTGCTGTGGTTAAATCCCTTCTCTTTGTCTCTGCTGCCCACATTGACAGACTTCAATGCCATATCCCTCAGTTCATTTTTAAACAGTTCCTGGCAACCGATTACCAGCTACTCTGTGTGGAAATAACTAGCATGAAATTTAAATCCCTTCAGTTTTTTCTTTATTACCTATCTTGACTTGTTTTCAGTTCTTCAGTTCTGAGCTTTTATTGTTTTCAGGGCTCAGTTTAGAAAACCTGCTCACTTATTCCTCCAGGTTTTCCCCTTTTGCCTGCTTTAAATCACAGGCTATTCTGTATGGATTAGTTTTGTCCTCCATCTGTTCCCATCTGCTTCATGTCTTCCAGACAGTGCTCAAAATTCTGCTTCGTTGAAAACATCCTATGTCCAAATAATGCTAAAATTGTTTTAAAAATATTTTCAAGTATCCTTTGAGAGGAAGGAGAAAATATATGTGCTAAGTTATCTTCTTTTAAATAAGATAATTGAATGTACTCATAATGTCCCAGCTTCTGTCTCTATTTGGCTTTTTATCTCTTCTATTTTATCTCTGTTAAGCATTCTGTCCCATAGGGTTTTGCATAAAAAATAATAGTGAGAAATATTAAATACTCCCATTCGTAATTGTCTTTGATTGAAAAGTCTCCATTATTCTCAAATACTAAAAGATATTCTGTCAAAAGATAAAATTTTTCATTTAACATTGGCCACTCTCTGTATTTTCAAAGCCTATCTTTTCTCTCTCTCTCTCTCTCTGTGTGTGTGTGTGTGTGTGTGTGTGCGTGTGTGTGTGTGTGTTTGACCAAAGAAGTTCCTGTAATCAGACAAGCAGAAAGAGCTGGCTGTGTCCCAGGACAGGATATTCTTTCTAGCCTATTTCAGCCTAATCTAGAGTTTAACTAATCTAAACTTTCAATCTCTCAAGAGGATGTGAACTCTAACACAAGGGATGCTTACTTTGTGTCTAAGTTGATATTTTGGACATTGTTATCAACTTAACCTTCTTCATCACCATTAACAGCTGGATAATTATTAGTTACTTCTTTGTCATTTTGTTTCTCCTGTCATTGCTGTAAGCATGATTTTAGAATAAATGTTAATTTTTGCATTTGACATGTAGACGACAAAAATTTGATATATAGCCAATTTTTTACATTATTTATACATAATATTTCAAAAACTCTTTATGTACTTGCAGTAAAATTTGCCAAATTGTTCCCCTACTTTATTTAAAACTTTCATTAGGCTTAATAAATCTTCTATGTATAAACATATAAGGATAAACTGTTTAAAAATTGTCTCTTATTTGTCTGTTTAATTCACTTGGAGATTATTCCACTGTGAGGTCTAATGTGGAGTAATGTTGCAAATGAACACAAGTAGTACAATTTCTTATAAGGTGACAGACTATAGCACCTTACTGTAAATGCTTAGATTCACATTTTCTAGGCCAAACCAAAGTTTGCTCTAATTTTAAAATAATCAGTAATTTTCAAAGTAGACAATTCTAAATATTATGCCTTTCACACAAATTTGACTTTCACTTGAATTGCATTTTGTTTGCTATTTTAGGTTTATAGATATGTCCAATATGACTAAGACTTTGTCAACTGATATTATTTTATTATTTATTTTTTTGAGATGGAGTTGCGCTGTGTCGCCCAGGCTGGAGTGCAGTGTCGTGATCTCAGCTGACTGAAAACTCCACCTCCCGGGTTCAAGCGATTCTCCTGCTTCAGCCTCCCAACTAGCTAGGATTACAGGCACCCCCCCACCACGCCCAGATAATTTTTGTATTTTTAGTAGAGACCATGTTGGCTAAGCTGGTCTTGAACTCCTGACCTCAGGTAATCCACCCACCTCAGCCTCCCAAAGTGCTGGGATTACAGGTGTGAGCCACCATGCCAGGCTGTCAACTGCTATTATTTTAATGAATATTGAGAGATAATGTTGGAGGACAATTTGAAAATAAAGAACAACCTTCAATATATATTAAACTATTTTTTTATCAAACTGTTACTTTACTTTCATATAATTATTGTACCATCTTACACAGTAGTTTCAACATGTAATAGATGAGATATTGAAATTTGCCAAATACCTGATGACATATTAATAATTCATTATAACACTTTTGGTTAAACTCATGCTGCATTACATGTGAGAAACTGTCCCTAAATCTTTTGCTGTGCCACCCGAATAAGTTATTTGTAAATCTATTTAGAGAATATTGCCCATATTTTTATGCATCAATGGCTAAGAGCAGGAGTTATATTTTTTAATGTGATCCTGACATTTTTTTGATCTATAAAGTTGAAAAAATTACTGATCTCCATATTTCTCAAAAAAATAGAAATCATAAATGTACATTTTCAAATGGATGTTGTAAATATCTATGAATTGATTTAATTAAAACTCTAAGAGTGGAGTCTGGCATTATCACATGGGCTCAATAATTCATTTTCTACTGTTCTATCTGCCTATTGTATATCTTTCTAGCTTCTTATCTAGCTAACTAGATTTTTTAAAATTATCTTATGTTGTGATATTAAACAAGCCATTTTCATCAAATAACAAAAGTTTATTTCACATTTACATGCAGTCCATGGTGGTTTGGGTAACTCTCTATAGAAATTGTCCTCTATGTTGGTTAATTATTCCAAGCTGCTTTGATGGGGATGCTACCATATGAATACTTAATTTTAAGATTGTAGTGGCATGGCAAAAATTATCTTAACTACTTTCACATACAACCGGTATTCATACTTGTGCTCATAGTTCATTAGTTAATGAAGACATCTGGCTATGCCAAACTTCAAGGTAACTAGAAACTTTAGTTCTCTGGTATCCCCATTTGGGAAAGAAAACTAGAAGTATTGAAGAGCAGTAACAACATGTACCACCTACCTATCAATCAACTACCCTTCTACTTAGAAATTGAGAGCACCATAAATACTGAATCTTCAGTACTCATTTTGAGAGGAGGAAACTAAAATCTGGAGAGAGAAAATTATTTTCTTAGAACAGTAAGATATACGAGTGATAGAGCTAAGATTCATAAGCAAAACTTCCTAATCCTTAGTTTTCAATAAACTTTTCATTATGAAAAGGTAGAATTAAAATAATTTCAATTGAGTACTGTAAAATTAAAAGTGCAGTGGGTACATAGAAATAATGGAGCTTTAAGATGATCAAAACTATACAAATGTTTTGGAAATAGGTATGGAGAAATAGAGATAGCCTCTAGAAATATGCAAATTTAATGTCTAACTGAATAAATTGAAGTTGTAGCAACCAGTATGAAACATACACCCAGTGGTGAGTAGCTTTCCACCTCATCCCCCTTAAACAGTTTTACTGACAAATGTCTCCAGTGGTGCACCACTCCATGAGCATCTTTCTCAAACACTAGAGAGACCAGATTTTTTACAAATTCCAAATGGATGTTTTCCAGCAAGATTCATTGAGAGAACCACAAAAACCTCTCTGCCATTCAGTGAGTTACAAATCTCTTCAACAAGGTCTAGCTCTAAGACCAGGAAGTGTCTTTCACGAATGCTTTGTCTTAGCTGTAGGGGTAATGACTGCTCTTTATGTCTGCTATATTCATCTTTTTAGAGCTCTCTTAACTTCTTACTAGGCAATTCCTTATCACTTTATTTGCTTGTTTTATATATCAATTATTTACATTAAAATTTTCCAGTTCGAATTATTGTGCAATTTCTCTCTCATGATTGGACTCTGACTGATACATATTAAAACCTAAATGAAATACACAGCTCTGTTTAGGCCAAATACTCACAAATTTCAAAAATGCTTGTTTGCTTAATAGAAACTTATAATTATTTTAACTTATTAGTAAAACCCTTGTACAGTATGATGCAGTTCCAAATAAGTGCTCAGTATGTGTTACTTGAATTTGAATGAAGAACTCATCTGAATCTGAATTAAATTACGGTCATGTGCTCTATAACAACATTCCAGTCAAGATGAACTTCATAAACGGTGGTCCCATAAGATTACAATAGAGATGAAAATTTTCTATCATCTAGTAATATCATAGCCATCATAACATTGTACTTTAATTCATTACCCATGTGTTCACAGTGATGCTGGTGTAAATAAATATACTGTGTTGCCAGTCATATAAAAGTATAGCACATACAATCATGTACAGTCATAATACTTGATAATGATAATAAATGACTGTTACTGGTTTATGTATTTACTATAGCATACATTTTATCTTTATTTCAGAGTGCACTCCAACATACATATAAATAAAACATATACCTCTATATGTATATATGTCTGTATGTGTATGTGTATATATATGTACACTATACATAAAAACTATATATGTATATAAACTATAAGACAGCCTCAGTCAGCTCCTTCAGAAGGTATTATGGAAGGCATTGCTCTCATAGGAGATGAAAGCTCTCTCTGCGTTATTGTCAATGGGACAAGATTTGGAGGTGAAAGACGAAAGATTTGGAGGTAAAGGATTTGTAGGTGAAAATTATAGACAAAGGATATAAAGAAAAATAAAATGTTTGTATAGCTGTAAAATATGTTTGTGTTTTAAGCCATTATTAGAAGAGTGGAAAAGTTAAAAATTTATAAAGTAAAAAGTTACAGGAAGCTAATTTATTATTGAAGACTGAACATATTTTATAAATATAGTGTAGCCTACGTCTAGAGTGATGTACAGTAATGTCCTAGGCCTTTGCGTTCACTCACCACTGACTCCAGACTCACGCAGAGCAACTTCTGGTCCTGCAATGACAAAATTGTCAGACAGCACATTTCTCGGGAAATATCCCTGTCATTACGTGATGCATGAGTGTGTGTTCATTGAGAAAGATACTGAACCCAAGATATAAGAAGTTAGGGAAACCAGCTTCAAGAGATTTGGCAACTAAAGAATAGGAATGTTGGCCGGGTGTGGTGGCTCACGGCTGTAATCTCAGCAGTTTGGGAGGCCGAGGTGGGAGGATCCCGAGGTCAGGAGATTGAGACCACCCTGGCCAACATGGTGAAACCCTGTCTCTACTAAAAATACAAAAAATTAGCCTGGCGTGGTGGCGGGTGCCTGTAGTCCCAGCTACTTGGGAGGCTGAGGAAGGAAAATCACTTGAACCCGGAAGGTGGAGGTTGCAGTGAGCTGAGATGGCGCCACTGCACTCCAGCCTGGGTGATAGAGTAAGACTCCATCTCACAAAAAATATATATATATATATATATATATATGATTCAGATACGAAATTATCACTTACATTAAATGAATTTATATTTTTGTTTTGTTATAGTGACAACAGTGAATAGCAGAAGGAAGAATAATACAATTTTTAAAAAGGAGACTCTAGAGATGTCACAAAAAAGGATATAAGTACAAGAGTGAGTTTTCTCTGCAAAATGTGTGTGAAACTTAACAGTCACATTAATTATGTCACATATATTATGCAAATACAATTTAAAAAAGGAAAACTGTGATTTAAAGGTAACTTAAATATTAAGCTATATATCACTATTATCTGGGCCTTTTTCAAGCAAAATCTAAAGTTTATTATTCTGATAAATTAAAGACATTATTTACTAACAATTTGCTATGAATAACCTAATGGAATTGCATCCTATAATAATGAAAACTAATGCTGTTATATGCCCACATTTTATCCTAATTTTTCAGCATTAATTTTTAAAGAATAATAACTTTAATTAAATGATTATAACCCCAAGATAAAAAGAATATTAGACTACCTCACGGTTTTCCTGTTAGCAGTCTGCAAGTACTATGAAAATACAATTTAAAGATTAGACTGTTAGGCATACACTTGTGAAAAATCAGTGTTAAACTCAACAATGCTCTAGTTTGTTTTTTTTTAACTCTAAATTTCCACAATTTCTTGGAGAAGAATAAGTGCATGCAGTGTTTGCAATTTTAGACCTTTTGCACTCGAAATGATTTCATGACAAAAATTTCTGTAGGAGCTTAAAGAAACATAGTTATTTTACATCTGGTTTAACTCAAAAGTGGCTGAAGAAATTTACCTCATGTTTTCTAACAAAAATAAAAATTAATCTTTTTTGTGTTATCAGTTGTAATATATATGTCCAAGAATAGTATTGTTTGATTATTGTTGAGCACTATCATAAATTACATATCAGGGAAATTATTCATAACTAAAAGAAGTAAACAATAGCAATTAATAATCAACACTATCTCTAAAAGTAGCACCAAATATAGGGCATTTTTATACTAATAAATATGTTTTTTCTGCTTTATTTTGAATGATAAAATTATATTGTTTATAATTTACACTAGGATGTTAATAACTTCCTCCCTACCTATAATTCTTTCTTAACAAAAGTCTCCTGTGAGTGCCCCCATATCCTCTAGCTTTGACCATTGGAGACCAGTGTCATAGCTATCTTAAACTAATTAGATTTTCCTTCCCCAAAACGTGGATTTTGTTTGCAGAAATCCAAGCTCAAAAGGTCTTGTACATTCATAAGCTAACATCTCCATATCTGGCTGTCATGATAGGTATTTTCAAGTAGTTGAAGATGCCAAAAATAAACACTGTATTGGATGATACTGTCGTTGTTTGGATGACAGGTAGAACAAGTGTACATGGAGATCTAGAGAAAAGTAATGAAGGAATCTTCTGCATTTATCTAGGAGTTAAGGTTTCTGTGGATATTTTTTTGAATGACATATATTCTTTGCTTCCTGAGGGTTTATTTCTAGTAGGTGTTTTTACTTTGGAGCCAAATAATCACTAAACAATGGGAATATAAGCCACATTTTAAAACTTTTAGGATGCTTACAAATTGACTTTTTCCTTAAAAAAAATGTAAAAAATTGTACATATATGATTTTTATATTTGTGTTATATGCATTCTAACAATGAATACTAGAGCGTTTAAGCACTCTTGATTTTTATTCATAATCTCTGTTTTCCCATTTGTTTTACCCTATGTCATAACACATAGTGCAGGACAGGGTATTAAAAAAATTTCTAAGTAGAAATATTTCACAGAAACTAAAGACCCCAAAAGGCAAATAACAATACATTAAACTATCATTAATGCTTTCTTAAGCTTTCCTTCATAAACTACTCTAACCACAGTGTTCCCCATCACAGTTAATGGCAACACCATCCTTTCAGATTGAGAAGACAAAAAAATCCAAAACTACAAACAAACTATAATTGTCTCATCTCCTTAAATGCTTAATTTTGTACCACAACTCCCATCAATCAGGTCAATCAGTATGATAATCTCCATATTTAATATGATTATTCTTCACCATTCTCACAATTATTATTCAGTTTTATCTTCATTATCTTTCCCTACAAAATTGCAGTAGCCTCCTAACTGGTCACTCCTCTCTCTCCCATTTTCACCTTAGTCTCTTTTCAATATAATACTTTACAGTGAAACATGTGAGATCACATTCCTGATGTGTTCAATTTTTTTCAATAGTTTTCCATCTCTTTTTGGTTTAAAACTAAAACATTTTTTAAAAAATAGCTTATAATATCTGACATTATTTAGCTTTGTTATTATAATAGTTGCATCTAGAACCCAGGACTGGATAAATTTAAATAGCTGTAATTTTTAGAAGTTATCTGTAATTTTTATATATCTAAAATACATATTTTAATATTCTACATTTGTTTTATTTACCTAGAATTCATTGAAACCTGTTATACTAATTTCTATTAATTGCTATACTTCACTATGTGTTTAAAATGATTTATAATTTAAGAGACATCAAATGACACCTCTAAATTAGGGTTGATAAAAAACAACAACCAGCAATATAGTTGAAAAACAACTGGGCATTTTATTAAAAGGAAATGAAAATATCCATGTTAACAGGGTAGTTATATTTAAACACAATTAAAACTATGAAACTGAGAGGGTAAAATACTGATGATGGTCTTATAGGAAAGCATCATGAATTACAACAATCATAGTCAAATTAATAGGTAGTCACTGTGGGTAATAAAGCAAAGTGAAGGAGCATTTCCTTACTTTGATGGTTCAGATATAGGGAAGCATTTCTTTACATGGTATTTAACCAACAAGGTGAGTTGTCTGTGGCTGAAATTTAAAAAATCAAAATTTGCTAATAATTAATAACTTTGTAGCTCTAGAAACTAAGGTAGTGCTAATACAGTTTCATGCTTCAGAGAAGTAGCAATTCTACATTGAATCCAAATACATATTCAACTTTTCCTGGGCCCTGGACCTCTAGTTCAAATCTGCTGAGTACATTAATTTTGTTTTCATTACTACTCACCATCATTTTTCTTTTATTTCCTCTCTCACCCATACAATCATCTTTTTTTGGGTTACTTATGCTAATTCTATGGAACTACTTCCACTCTTGATACAATGATGCTATTTGAACTACACAAATCACTACTTGAGATTAAAATTACAGTGATTGTCCTAGTATGGTTTTTCTTTGTAGAGAATTATTATTGTTAGAATCCACTACTTTGGATAAACCACTTTTTTCATGGGTAAGATTCAATGAAAAGTCCACAGAGTATATAGCAACAGATCTCTGTCTGAAACTTAAAGCTGCCTCTTTAACTTTAAACATGTTTTCCTGGAACGTCTAGACTCACAAAACTTCTGCTTACTAAGCTATAGAACAGATATTAACCACTTCCGGTTCTTGCACATGGCCTCTAGTTGACACATCTCATGTGTCATATATATTCTAGGAGTTAAATAAATGGTAGAAATCATAGAATATTTTCATTTGTTTCTTCAATAACACTTTTACATAAACATTAAAAATATTCCCTCTTGTATTTCAAGTATATCCAGATATGTCTTTATAGTAGTAAGAATAATAATTGATGTAAAATATGAAAAATGTAATACTAACATTGAAAAGGTAATAGTATTCATACTAGTTGAGAATAATTGAGAGGTACTCAATAGAGTGATCAGTTGTTTTCTTGGACTCTGCACTAATAAGCACATATTTTTACAAATGTTAGCAGTTTCTATTGATTTGGATAACATACCAAGAACACACATTTTAGTAGCAAATATACCTTGACTTGAACTTCTGTGTGACCTCTGAAAAATTAACTGAAAATTTTATAAGTCAAGCTTCAAAATCATGAATTTGAATTATAGCATCACTCTTACAAGCTGTTGTAAGGGTCAAAAGAGACAATGCAGTGGGTCTATTTCCAAAATAATAAAGTACCTGAATTTTTTTTAGTTAAATTTCCTTTTGAAGCAATCATCTTCAATTAGCCATATTCCTGCCTATGTCATTTCTCTGTGAGGTTTTCATTTGGAGTCTTGATAGGAAGCCACTTGATTTATATCACTTTTTAAAATGTAACCCCACTCTACATTATTTATAAGTCAAAATTAGACATAATTAAAAGACATTGAACAGATTCCTACACATAATTACATTATGGTCCTATAACTATTGGCTTCCTTAGTTTTTGTTTTGTTTTGTTTTTGTTTTTGTTTTTTTTGTTTTTTTGTTTTTTTGTTTTTTTGAGACGGAGTCTCACTCTGTCGCCCAGGCTGGAGTGCAGTGGCAGCGATCTCGGCTCACTGCAAGCTCCGCCTCCCGGGTTCACGCCATTCTCCTGCCTCAGCCTCCTGAGTAGCTGGGACTACAGGCGCCCGCCACCATGCCCGGCTAATTTTTTGTATTTTTAGTTTCACCGTGTTAGCCAGGATGGTCTCGATCTCCTGACCTCATAATCCGCCCACCTCGGCCTCCCAAAGTGCTGTGATTATAGGCGTAAGCCACTGCGCCCAGCCACATTGGTTTTAAGAAATATTAAACATCTTTAGAGAAATTCTTCCTTTCTGCTTTATTTCTGGAAATGTGATCTTTTGCATTCCAATAATAGAAGCAGTTTGATCACACTTCCAGTGCATATCGTCAGGCTTTATGATATTCACTTTGTATCTTGCATTTGAAAAATTTTGTTCCCTACAAAATGACTTATTAAGTATGGAATTCCACTATACAAATATCCTTTTTTGTATGATTTTAATTACTCTTATTAACTTGATGTCAAAACCTGCCACGGGAAGTTTTCTAAATGTTAACTACTGTAATTTTCATCCGCTTGTAAATATGTCTTCCAAATGATGAATATTCACTTAAATCTTTGTACATAATATGGTAAATACATATATATATTTATATATAATCTATATAAATATATATAGATTTCATTTATATTTTAGCAGTTTTAAAACATAATAATTAAAACATAAATAACATTAATTGCATGATTACTCTTTCAGGACATGTTTTACATATATTGACATGTACAATGTTCACAACAATGTTATGAAGTATGCCCTCATGTTAACATTTTACAGGTGAGGAATCTAAAACCCAGACAAATAATTTTTCCAAATTATGAGATTATTAAGGTGGCAAAACAGGAATATGAACCAAGACCATAAGTTTCCAGAGTCAATTCCCCAGATAATCACACAATTTTGTTCTTAGAGTGAAGAGTTCATAATATTAGAACATTTACTTACTGTATGATATGGTAACATCTAACATGAATATAAAGTTTCAGAGTTAACGTTAAAATATTTTAAATTTATATTCAGCTGTATTCCCAGAGAAAACTAATAGTAACATTTATTTTAGCCTTCTTATTAGTAATGCTAACACTGGCTGAGCATGTATATTAAAGCCACTTGCCAGGAAACTTTACATATACTATCTTACCACATTTAACATACATGCCTACCTTATTATTACAGAATCCTTGGGATGTTGCTTTGCCAGCCTGAATCCTCTGTGACCAGTGGCATCTTTGCCCAAGTTTTCTAGGGCCCGCTGAGCTCATTCTGTCCACTCAGCCTGGCAGGGTACACTCAGCGCACATTACTGGCCTGGATCCCACACCGGCCAAGGATGAGCCAGGTGCAGAGTGGCAAGGGACATGTGAGTGGACATGAGGTCCAGCCACGTGCTCATCAAGGTACACTGGCTGCAATGAGGCAGGTAGCTCCAGGTGCTGGCCTGGGCACTGGCTCCCTGTGCGGCTGTGACTGTGAGAGGTGACAGCGTGCTGGCAGTCCTCATAGCCCTCGCTCGCTCTCGGTGCCTCCTCTGCCTGGGCTCCCACTTTGGCGGCACTTGAGGAGACCTTCAGCCCACCGCTGCACTGTGGGAGCCCCTTTCTGGGCTGGCCAAGGCCGGAGCCAGCTCCCTCAACTTGCAGGGAGGTGTGGGGGGAGAGGCGGGAGCGGGAACCGAGGCCGCGCCCCGCGCTTGCCGGCCAGCTGGAGTTCCGGGTGGGCGTGGGCTTGGCGGGCGCACACTCGGAGCAGCCGGCCTGCCCTGCCGGCCCCGGGTAATGACGGGCTTAGCACCCGGGTCAGCGGCTGCGGAGGGGGTACTGGGTCCCCCCAGCAGTGCTAGCCCATCGGCGCTGCGCTCGATTTCTCGCCGGGCCTTAGCTGCCTTTCCGTGAGGCAGGGCTCAGGACCTGTCGCCTGCCATGCCTGAGCCTCCCACCCCCTCCGTGGGCTCCTGAGCTGCCCAGACTCCCCGATGAGCGCAGCCCCCTGCTCCACCGGCCCAGTCCCATCGACTACTCAAGGGCTGAGGAGTGCCCGCGCAGGGCGCAGGATTGGCAGGCAGCTTCACCTGCAGCCCCAGTGCAGAATCCACTGGGTGAAGCCAGCTGGGCTCCTGAGTCTGGTGGGGATGTGGAGAACCTTTACGTCTAGCTCAGGGATTGTAAATGCACCAATCAGCACCCTGTCAAAACAGACCACTCGGCTCTACCAATCAGCAGGATGTGGGTGGGGCCAGATAAGAGAATAAAAGCAGGCTGCCCCACACAGCAGTGGCAACCCGCACGGGTCCCGGTCCCTTTCTACACTGTGAAAGCTTTGTTCTTTTGCACTTTGCAATAAATCTTGCTGCTGCTCACTCTTTGGGTCTGCACTGCCTTTATGAGCTGTTACACTCACCGCGAAGGTCTGCAGCTTCACTCCTGAGCTGGCAAGACCACGAACCCCACCAGAAGAAAGAAACTCCGAACACATCCAAACATCAGAAGGAACAAACTCCGGACATGCCACCTTTAAGAACTGTAACACTCACTGCGAGGGTCCACAGCTTCATTCTTGAAGTCAGTGAGATCAAGAACCCACCAATTCCGGACACAACTGGACCAGGCGTACTGCAAGCAGCTTCCACTGTTGACATTGAGGAATACAGTGGCACCTGGAATCTCAGAGATGCCAGGAACTGCAGAGGCACAAAGAAGGTGTCACAGCCCTAGCCTGGGGAGCTCCTAGGTCTGGGCTCCCGGGAGGGCTTAGGTCTTGTCTCCCTCTCTCTTCTATCCTTCTTGTTGCCTGCAATGTGGTGAGTAAGGGGTGTGTTTTAACCCTGTTTGTGTTACAGCTCCTTTAACCCCACCATTTGGCAGGTCCCAAGTTCTTGTCCTGCATCCAGGAAGAATGAGGTATGCAGACCAGTGGAGTGCGAGCAAGGTAAAGAGGAGCTTTACTGAGTGACAAAACGGCTCAGAGGAGACCCTCACTGGATAGCTCCTCTCTACATGCAGGGTCTCCCAATTGTTCCAGCTCTCTGCAAAGAGGAGACCTTTGAGTGGGTAGCTCCTCTCCACAGGCAGGTCATCCCGTTGGGCATTCAGCTCTCATCAGAGAGGAGACCATGGAGTGGGTAGCTCCTCTCTGCAGCTGGTCACCACATCCTCTCTTTGGTTCTCAGCAGAAAGGTGGTCCTGGGATAGATAGCTTCTCTCTGCAGCTGATTTTCTCATCATCTCCTCAAGTCTGTGTGAGTCCAAGGCTTTTATGGGCCTCAGAAGGGAGGAAGTGCACACTGATTGGTCCATGGGTGGCCATGGGCAGGACTGGAAAAAGCGCCGCAAGTATCTGCTCTCCTCTGTGGGATTGGCTGCCTGGCCCCTAGGCTTCAGGCCCTCCCTGGCTTGAAGGTGAGGCTTCACCAGGGATCTGCCCCCTCCCACCCAGGAACCTGTCTGTCTCCTGCTGTCAGTTCATAGCGTCCAGGCTGTTTGTGACATGGGGTGCATGCAGACCTGTCCTGAGCTGCCTTCAATACCTCTTGGGCCTCTCTCCTGTGTTTGTCAGTACCCAAAGTCCTGAGAGGGCTGCGGCAGCAGGGGGCTGGCATGTCAGTACTGCCTCAAGTGTACATACACCTGGCTAGACTGCTTCAGTGCCTGGGCTTGGCGCCAAACTTGCTTTGAGATTGGAGTGGGCACTGGGAGTGGGGAGATGTCAGGCAGTGGGAGCAGATACCTCCCAGCCTGTGGAGACAGGACCCTGAGAGTGCAGAGGTGCCTGGGTCCACAGCCACAGCTTGGTCAGCTGCAGGTGCACCCAGGAAGGTGGGGCTTCTACCTGTTCTTGGCTCCTGTTGGCCCTGTGGAGCATGCAGCCCAGCTGCACCTCCCTTGCTGCAGCTGGCAACTTGACATCATTATGATACCAGTAATATTTTTCCTTTCTCTATTATAAGCAAGATACTTCAAAGTCAATTAATTAGCTCAAGATTAAAAATATTAAACTTGATGAATCTTATTGAAGACCTGAATTTTAACAAGATTTCTAGTTTATTTTACTTCAAACTCAAGCATATATTAGTTTATACTATACACACACTCGCACACACATCTGTATATACTCCCACTGTATACACTTTGGTATCTCAGCATTTTTCCTAACATATTTGAATATTTGAAACACTGAAAACATTTCTTTGTACCAAACAAATATATGTACAAACACAGCCATTTACAAAGCTTCTCTTGTTTCAAGAATGCAAGAAATCTGGATGATGGAAAATTATAGCTATTAATTATAAATACGTATTAATATATAGTAAATCATGTGGTTTACTTGTCCTGCTTAAATCAATAATAATCCAAGACTAAGAAACAGTATTTGATTTTTATGAACATTGGATTAAAATTCCTAATTCCATTTTAGCATCTTTGTATACAGATTCTCTAATCAATTGCCAATTTATCCAAAATTTCTATCCAGGGCTTATTAATTTCCATAATAGCTTGTGCCTACAGGGTGCCCACCCACCCACCATCTGTCACGTTAAGTTTTCTCTATCTGTTACTTAAGAAAAACAACTTGTACAATTAAAAACAAAGCATTTTGTTCAAATTAGGAAATTTTGACACACGGTGTTTGCTTGAATTTATGAATATGAGTTCATACATTACCCATACTTTAGTATATAAATAAAATAAAAATTCAAAATAAATTATCTTAAAACCACATAAATTAAATTTACAAAATCAATTAACAGAAATAGGTAGGAGAAAACATAACAAATCCATATAAAGGATGACCAAGTAGAGATTTGAAATATTCTTGAAAAATAAAGATGATGCATGTTTTTAAAATTTGGGAACACACCTCTTGATCACTTTTACAAAAGTGACATAGATATTTTCACAGCAATTAATATAAGGTTGTATTTTATGAATCACACAAACTTATCAGATAAATTTAAAAAACAAACTATTAAAATGCAAATGGAAAAATAACACATTGTGGGGGTACTAATGGTATCACGTAAAATACTTTCATTTGAGAACATGTCTCAAAGTAGCAATAGCTCTACAGATAGAAAATAATTAGTGTTGTTGAACTATGCCCAATTAACTGGTGCCTGCATATTTTAAGGCATATGATCCAGCAAAACACCTGGCATTGGAAGGTCACAGTTTTCTTGGTTTCTTAAATTAAAAACAAGACTTATCATTTAAATCTCAGAATATGAGAACATTTGGCCCAGGCCCAGAAGCCAAGAACAGTTGGCCACTAAAGCAAAAATAATTATTCTTGAACATTATCTCTCATAACTGGTATGAGACTGAAACAATTCTTTGTGTCGTGTTCTCGCGTGGCAGCAATTTTGAGCAAGGTTCTTGCTGGCAGTGAGTCCTACATGAAGATAAACAAGACAGAATTCCTGCCCTCTACTGTATCAAATATAAAGGACTGTAACCCTGAACAGAAAGGATCATGCTACCAGCTCAGATGGTCAAATATGATGAAATTAGAGAGGCTGAGATACTGATTTTGGTTGAAAATATGTGATGATCCTTGAACATAATTAATGATGTGTTATTTTAATGGAGACTTTATGGATAAATGAATCGAGTGTGTCATGCTGGAGAGGAAACAAGAGGTAGCATTTGTTCAATGAAAGAACTACAGAATTAAAGGGACTGAGTGAGATTTCATGAAAAAATCCAAAGGTGATCCACTTGGTGGAGGTGGCAGATACAAGGGAAGTTAGGAGAAATACAGATTGAAAAGAGTTTAAAGGATAGAATCACTAGATGAAAAGATGGGAAAGATGTATTAGCATAGATTGTTTTTGGTTTTGCTTGTTTGCTGAGGGATATCAAGTGAAAGAAAGTGAAGAGATGATTGATGGATACTACAACAGTAAAAAAAAGGTAGTAGTATTTTTTAAAGAAATAATACTGTTTGTTGGTAAAAATCACAGTTAAAGAATCCAGATATTATAGTACATCCAAAATTTGAATATGAGATACATTTATTGACCTAAGTTGACTAATTATGTATACGACAGAATCATTAAATACCTCTAAGTGGAAAATTATTTGGAAACAAACTTTTTAGTTTGTTTTATAAGCTATAATAAGAGCAGATTTTGAATAACTTAGCTTTATGCTTTATAGGACATGAATTTCCAAACATCAAAGGGATTCTTATATTTAACAACTTATCTAGGGAAAACGTTTTTGTCCCAGAAAGAGTAGTCCAACTTTCTTTTTTGATGACATATCTTTATATAGCATAGCACTCTTATTTTAGGGAACTATCTTGATCGAGAAGTGTATTTATTATTAGAACACATATAAAAGTACACTAGTGACATAAGTTAATTGGCAGAGACCACATGAGTTATTATTTACATGTCTATTGTGAAGGCAATTAAAATAATGTATGAGAAATGGTCTGTAAATTGCAACAATTATTGGATATATTTATCATTGCTTTTCTCCCATCACATTACCTCCTTACCACAGAAGTACTTGCTCATCATTCAGCCCATCAGACAGATAAATTTACCTTATACAAAGACCAATCCTATGTTTTTCATATAGCTTATTTTCCCATGGTTTGGATGGAGTCTCTTTCCTTGAGTGGTGCCATCCGAACTATTGGAATGTGTACAGAAAGAGGACAGCCGTCTATTCAGCCACAGCCACTGCCACATCACTGAAGGAATCACATATTTTTTGCCCTGTCCTCAAACTGTCCAGTTTGATTCAACAATGATTTATTCATTGGATATGTATACAGTTCTATAGTCATGCCTTTATTTTTGTTAAAAATTTAGGTATCCCACTATTGGAAAGAGAACCTCTATTTTATTGGAACAGAAAGATCTCACCTCTGACGGTTTGTGAAATAAAACCTATAATTAGCTCTTCACTTTCTTTAAACAAGAGGCATAATGTCTCCCTGGTTTCTCCTCTTTCAACATAAAAATATTATTATCAAAATATTGATTTTATTATGTTACTGTCTCAATGCTCAAGAATAGTAAATTATTAAGAAAATTGATAGATTTTGTAATGGCAGAGACTGATAAAATGGGAAACATTTTTTAAATTTATTTTTTTCTTATATATATTTCAAAACTGTAAAATCTCTACAGTATTTTTTGTAGTAACAAGGCAAAAATTATCTTCTCCCAGATATTTAAAAGTTTTCATTTGCTTTCTTTTTATACCTGTTATTCATATAATAAAAAAAAATTGTGGTCTTCAAAAGAGTTAATATTCTGCTTCTCCTTTCTCATCTTGTACCACGAGTCCCTAGCCAGCATTGTGTGAACTTGAAACATACTGGCTTCCTTTAATCACTGGCATATGATCCTTTTTAGCACAGAACTTTAAAAATGCCACACCCTCTATATGGAGATCTTTTTTTCTTCGTTAATCATCATCTTCTTTTCAGATCAATTTCTATTTTTGGTGGGAGAAGTCTTTTCAGAAATTTCTTAAGCCATATCTCCTAAAATGTGGTTACATTATACCAAATACTTATATTTCAGGACATTTATCTCAACTGAAATTTTGCATTTACTTGTGAAGCTTTTTTTGTTTGTTTGTTTTTAATGTATATGTTTTCAGGTGTTGCTCACATCCATAATTACCTGTATCAAAAAAGTTGACTTAATGAATGGCGAATATCATGGTTTTGTTTATATCAATTTCAAGTTTTATTTGGTATCATGTAACAAATATATATTGAAATTGGGAAATAAGAATATGCACAATTATAAGTTGTGTTAAAGCAAAAATCTTTTAAATAAAAATAAAAATCAGAATTAAATTATTAGATTTCCTTTAAGATGTTCAGGACTAGTCTTACAGTATTCCAATGGAACACTTGCACCTCACTCATAGTTCTGAGAATGCAGAAAGTGGAGAATATTGAGGTATTTTCAGAACAGCCAGGCAAGTTAATGAACAACCTTTTCATGATTTTTTTACAAGCACTTCTAATTACAACATTGATGTTATTTTCAAAATTGAAAAAACCACTTATACATAGCTTCTTAAACAAAAGATATTCATGCTACAAAAAAGTACAAACCACATTTCTATCAAAAGATCAGGAATTACACAACAGTACATATCCATACTTACCAATTTTTTAGTTTATTTTGATGTAGCTATTCTCAGGCAAATTTTAAAAGCCTCATCTGAATTACATACTCTAAAATAAAATTTTAAGTGGTATCTGATTTAGTGTATTATCATTAAATATCAACTTTTTATGATTAATTTTTCATTCTGATTTAAATATAGTGATTTTAAATTATTTGTTAAAACCATTATGCATTTATCTGCTACATATGGAAATATAACTGGAAAATGCTATTCACTTTCCTACAAACACACAACAGCTATAACCTGAGAGGTGTGTGGAACCAAATGAGCTTTTACATTAAGTATAATTTGGCTCTTTCTAAAACCAATTAGTATTATACCATCTAGAAACATCTCTTTCATCATCTACATACTGGAGGAGTCAGCATTAGACTAGATTGTGGATTTCCATACTCAGGTGTGCTTGGAACCTGATAAAAGAGGCCGTTAAATTTTATTCATCTGAAGCAGTCAACATTTGGATACAAGGTCATGCTCTACTTTTATTTTTCTCTTCAGACAAACAAGTACTGGAGACTGTTATTCAGAACAATTACACAAATACTTTTCATACCCCATACAACTTGTTACTAGCAGATAAATTATAGTGTTTGGACAGAGAGTGTGAGGTAGGGAAAAGACACTGATATGAATGGTTGTTTCTACCCTCTAATTTATCCAAAAAGCTGTGCCTCTTATATTTTTTGATTCAGAGAAATGCCACTTATACCAGAAATATGAAAATTACTCATAATGTCTTAAGCCCAACATTTACCTAAAGAAAATGTCTTTTTATTTGTGTAGGTACAATTGCCCTCTATTTGGTAATCTCGTCTTCAAAGACACCTGATATGGTTAAATCTCATCTTAAATTGTAGCTTCCATATCCCTGCATGTTGTGGGAGGGACTTGGTAGGAAGTAATTGAATCATGGGGGCAGGCTTTTCCCATGCTGTTCTCATGATAGTGAGTAAGTCTCATGAGATCCGATGGTTTTATAAAGGGAAGTTCCCCTGTGCATGTTCTCTTGCCCGCCACCCTGTAAGATGTGTTTTGTTCTTCAGCTGCCTTTTGCCTTGATTGTCAGGCCTCCCCAGCCATGTGGAACTGTGAATCCATTAAACTTCATTTTCTTTATAAATCACCCAGTCTTAGGTATTTCTTCATAGCAGTATGAAAATGGACTAATACACCACCTCACTAGCTAAGAACAGTATGTATCCCCAAAATATATTGTTTGCTTTGCTGCAACAATCTTTCAGGTAGAGCTCCTGTCTAGTGTCTTGCTACATTTCCAACCACTCCATTTTTCACACTACTATGTAAAATAAATATTAACTTTAATGTTACTCACTTCAGTTTCCTGTTTATACCTCTTCAGTTTTTCCCCTTTGTTTTCATTATGAAGCCTACTTTTGAAGCATGATATTCCTTCAGTTGCTCAAGGTCTAAGGTCTATAACAAATATTCTCTCTCTCCTATCTCTATCTCACTCACTTGAATCCTAAAGCACTATTAATTTTGCCATCTCAATATCTCAATGGCATATTTGATGCACATTGTATTAACATAAAGATAACACTTTAAAAGTTAAAAGGAAGTGAGCTGAACAAGAACACTGAATAGAAGCTTCCACAGATTACCCCTCCACAGGAACACCACATTTTACAACTAACTACATGAAAAAGAACCTTCATAGGAACCATAAATCAGGTGAGTGATCACAGTACCTGGTTTTAACTTCATAGCAGTAAAAAAGGCACTGAAGTGGTTAGGAAAGACAGTCTTGAGTTGCCAGTGCCACCCCTTCATTCTTCCTTGGCAGCAACCATGTGGTAGAGAGAATCTGTCCCTTACTGGTGGGAAAGTACAGTGATTGTGGGACATTGCATTGGAATTCAGCGCTGCCCTACCACAGCAAAGACCAACACAGGACAGAACTCAACAGGTGCCCACAGAGGGAGCTTGAACACCAGCACTAGCCAGAGGTGAACTGCCCATCCCAGTGGTCAGAACCTGAGTTCTAGCAAGTCTCACCACCATGGGATAAAGTGCTCAGGGGCCTAAATTAACATAAGTAGTCAAGGCCCCAAGGACTACAATTCCTGGAAATATTCAGGTGCTGGGCTGGGCTTTGAGCCAATAGACTTGGGGTGCACATAACACGGCGAGATACCAGCTGGTGTGGCCAAGGAAGGGATTGGATAAATGTGAAAATTAAAACAAAAATTGAACAAATTATTGAAACAAATGATAAAGGAAAGACCACATACCAAAACCTATGGTATACAGCGAAAACAGTACTAAGAGTGAAGTTCAAAGCAATTAAGTGCCTAAATCAAACAAGTAGAAACACATCAAATAAACAACCTAACAATGCATCTTAAAGAAATAGGAAAGCAAGAGTAAACCAAATTCAAAATGAGTAAAAGAAACAAAATAAGGATCACAGCAGAAATAAATAAAATTGAAATGAAGAAAACAATAAAAAAAAACACAAAAAGCTTTGTTTTCAAAGATAAATAAATATGACAAACCTTTAGCCAGACTGAGAAAAACAGAGAGATAATCCAAATAAATAAAATCACAGATGAAAAGGAGACATTACAATAGATACCATAGAAATGCAAATGATCATTTGTGGCTACTATTAACAAGCGTATGCCAATAAATTGGAAATTCTACAAGATGGTAAATTCCTAGACATATACAACCTATTAAGATTGAACCATAAAAAAATCCAAAAACTGAACCAAACAATAACAAGTAACAAGATCAAAGTCATAATAAAATGTCTCTATGCAAAAAAAAGACCGAGAACCAATAGCTTCACTGCTGAATTTTACCAAACATTTAAAAAGCACTAATACCAATCCTACACACACTATTACAAAAAAAAAACACAGAAAAAAGAATACTTTCAAACTCATTGTAAAATACCAGTACTATGCTGATACCAAAACTAGACAAATGTACACTCAAAAAATAAAGAAAATTACAAGCCAATATCCCTGATGAACACTGATATAAAAATTCTCAACAAAATACTGGCAAATCAATTTCACCAACACATTAAAAAGGTCATTCATGATGACCAAGTAATATTTTTCCCAGAGATGCAAGGATGGTTCAACAAACACAAATCAATCTATGTGATACATTATATCAAAAGAATAAAAGACAAAAACCATCATATCAATTGATGCTGAAAAAGCTAATGGTAAAATTCAATATCCCTTCATAATAAAAGCCTTAACAATTACTGAATATAGAAGGAACAAAACTCAAAACAATAAAAGCCACATACAACAGACCCATAGCTAATATTATACTAAATGGGGAAAATCTGAAATGGGTACATGAGACACGTTGATACAGGAATGCAATGTATAATTACTACATCAGAGTAAATTGGATTTTCATCCCTTCAAGCATTTATCCTTTTTCTGTTTTACAGAAAAATTATTGTTAACTATACTCACCCTGTTATGCTACCAAATTCAAGATCTTATTCATTTTATCATACATTTTTGTACCCAATATTCTTTCCCACCTCCCCCTACCACTACCCCTCCCAACCTCTAGTAGCCATCATTCTGCTCTCTTTAAATAATAAAAAATAATTAATAGCTTTGGAGGTATAAGTGCTTTTTGTTTGCATAAATGGATTGTATAGTGATGAAGTCTGAGATTTTAATGCACCCATAACCTGAGTAGTGTACATTATACCCAATATGTAGCTTTTTAAATCCCTCATCCTCCTCCCATACTCCCACTTCTGTCTCCAAAGTCCATTATATTACTCTGTATGCCTTTGCATACTCATAGCATAGATCCCACTTATAAGTGAAAACATACGGTATTTTGTTTTCCATTCCTGAGTTACTTCACTTAGAAAAATGACCTCCAGCTCTATCTAACTTGTTGCAAAATACATCATTAAATTCCTTTATATGGCTGAGTAGTGTTCCATGGTGTATATATACCACATTTTCTTTATCTATTCATAGGTCAATGGGTAATTAGGTTGGTTCCATAACTTTGCAATTGTAAATTAGTCTGCTGCAATAAACATATGTGTGCAGGTATTTTTTTGATATAGTGACTTTTTTCTTCCTTTGGGTATCTCCAATAGTGGGAATGCTGGATTAAATGGCAGATCTACTTTTGTTACTTAAGAAATCTCCATGCTTTCATGGATGTGCTACTAATTTACATTCCCACAAGCCGTGTATTAGTGTTCCTTTTTCACTACATGCACACCCAACATCCATTGTTTTTTGACTTTTTAATAATGGCCATTCTTACAGGAGTAAGGTGGTGTCTAATTATGATCTTAACTTGTATTTGCATTCCCCTGATGATTAATGATGTTGAGCTTTTTTTATGTTTGCTGGTCATTTGTATATCCTCTGTGAAATATCTGTTTATGTAATTTGCCCACTTTTTGATGGGATAGTTTGTTTCCTCTTGATTTGAGTTCCAGGTAGATTCTGGATTTCAGCCATTCCCCAAGTGCATAGTTGCCAAATATTTTCTCCCATTCTCTGGGTTGTCTCATTACTCTGATAATTATTTCTTTTGCTGGACCAAACTTCTTTAGTTTGACTACATTCCATTTATTTATGTTTATTTTTGATCCATTTGTTTTTGGACTCTTAGTCATGAACTCTTTGCCTAAGCCAATGTCAGCAAAGTTTTTCCTAGATAATCTTCTAGAACTTTTATAATTTCAGGTAGTAAATTTAAGTCTTTGTTCCATCTTGAGTTGATTTTTGTATAAGGTGAGAGATAAGGATCCAGGTTTATTTTTCTACATGTGGCTAGCAAAGTTTCCTAGCACAATTTATTAAATAAGGTTTCCTTTCTCCAATTTATGTTTTTGAATGCTTTGTCAAAAATTATTTGGTTGTAAGTATTTAGCTTTATTTCTGGGCTCTCTATTCTGTTCTATTGGTCTAAGTGTCTACTTTTATAATATTACTGTATTGTTTTGGTAACTATAACCTTGTAGTATAATTGATGTCTGGTAATGTGATGCCTTCAGATTTGTTCCTTTTGCTTAGGATTGCTTTGGCTATTTGGGCTTTCTGCGGTAACATATGAATGTTAAGATTTTTTTTTCTAATTCTGTGAACAATGATGTTGTATTTTGATAAGAATTGCATTGACTCTCTGGATTACTTTGGGAAGTATAATTATTTTCACAATATTGATTCTTCTAATTCATGAGTATAAGATGCATTTTCATTTGTTTGTGTCATCTATAATTTATTTCATTAGTGGTTTGTAGTTCTGATTGCTGAGAACTTTTACATCCTTGCTTAAATATATTTTAGGTCTATTTTTTGCAGCTATTGTAAAGGGATTGAGTTCTTGCTTTGATTCTCACTTTGGTCATTATTGGTGTATAACAATGTTGCTGATTTGTGTTCATTTATTTTGTAATGTGAGACTTTAGTAAATTTGTTTATCAAATCTAGGCATCTTTTGGAACAGTTTTCTAGGTGTACTGTTATATCATCAGCAAACAGCAATAGTTTGACTTCCTCTTTGCCAATTTGGATGGCCTTTATCCCTTTCTCTTGCCTGATTGTTCTGGCTAGAACTTCCAGTACTATGTTAAATAGAAGTGGTTAAAATGGGCATCTTTGTTTTGTTCCACTTTTCAGGGGGAATCCTTTAAACTTTTCCCCATTTAGTACAATGTTGGTTGTGGGTTTGTCGTATATGGCTTTTATTACTTTGAGGTAAGTCCCTTCTATGCCTTGTTTGTTGAGGGTTTTTATCACGAAGTAATGCTGGATTTTATCAAATTTTTTTTCTGTATCTGTTGGGATGATTATATGGTTGTTGCTTTTAATTTGTTTTATGTGATGTATCACATTTATTGACTAATATATTTTAAACTGTCTCATTATCCCTAGGATGAAACCTACTTGATCATGGTTAGTTATATTTTTGATGTGGTGTTAGATTCAGTTAGCTCATTTTGTTGAGAATTTTTACATCTGTGTTTATCAGGGATATTGGTCTGTAGCTTTCTGTTTTTGTTATGTCTTTTCTGGGTTTTGGTAACAGGGTGATGATGGCTTCAGAGAATGAGATAGGGGAGGGTCTCTCCTTTTCAATCCCTCAGAATGGTGTATCATTCCATTTTCATGCTGCTATAAAGAACTGCCAGAGACCGGGTAATTTATAAAAGAAAGACATTTAATTGACTCACACTTAAGCATGGCTAGGGAGGCCTCAGGAAACTTACGATCATGAGAAGGCAAAGGGGAAGCAAGGCACCTTCTTCACAAGGTGCCAGGAAGGGGAAGTGCTGAGCAATGGGAAAAGAACCCCTAATAAAATCTTCAGACCTTGTGAAATCTCACTCACTATAGTGTGAACTGCATGGGGGAACCCCACCTCACCCCTGCTGTGATCCAGTGACTTCCACCTGGTCTCTCCCTTGACATGTGAAAATAATGGGAATTAAAGTTCAAGATATAATTTGGGTAGAAAAACAAAGCCTAACCATATCATTCACCCCTGGGACCTCCCACATTTCATGTTCTTTTCACATTTCAAAATCAATTATGCTTTCCTAACAGTCATCCAAAGTCTTAATTCATTTGAGCATTAATCCAAAAGTCCAAGTCCAAAGTCTCATCTGAGACAAGGCAAGTCACTTCTGACTAGGAGACTGTAAAATCAAAAGCAAGTCAATTACTTCCTAGATACGATGAGGGTGCAGACATTGGGTAAATACACCCATTCCAAATGGGAGAAAGTGACCAAAATTATGGGGCTACTGACCTCATACAAGTCTAACTTCTGGCAGGGCACTCAAATCTTAAAGTCCTGAAATGATTTCCTTTGGCTCTATGTCTCACCTCCAAGTCACATTGATGCAAGAAGAGGGCTCCCACAGCCATGGGCAGCTCTTCCCCTGTGGCTTTTTAGGGTAGTCTTCCAACCTGGCTGTTTTCACAGGCTGCCAATGAGTGTCTATGGCTTTGCCATAGACACACTTGCACACAGTGCAAGCATTCAGTGCATCTACAATTCTGGGGTCTAGGGGACGGAGGCCTCCTTCATGCAGCTCTACTAGGCAGTGCCCCAAGGGGGACTCTTGTGTGGGGGCTCCAACCCCACATATCCCTTCTGCAATGCCCCAGCAGAGGTTCTACATGAGGGCTCTGCTCCTTCAGCATACCCCTGCCTGGACATCAATGCATTTCCATACATCCTCTGAAAACTAGGTGGAGTTTCCCAAGCCTCCATTCTTCTGTGCACTCTCAGGCTCAACACCATGTAGAAGCTTCCAAGGCTTGGGGTTTGCACTCTCTTGAGCCACAGCCTGAGCTGTACGTTGGCCCCTTTTAACCATGACTGGAGCAGCTGGGATGCAGGGTACCAAGTCCCAAGGCTGCACACAACAGTGGGACATGGCCTACAAAACAATTTTTCCCTCCTAGGCCTCTGACCCTGTGATGGAAGGGACTGCTGCGAATGTGTCTTATATGCCTTGGGTTTATTTTCCCCATTGTCTTGGCAATTAACATTCGGCTTCTCATTACTTACACAAGTTACTGCAGATGGCTTGAATTTCTCATCAGAATTTTTTTTTCTTCTACTGCATTGTCAGGCTGCAAATTTTCCAAACTTTTATGCTCTCTTTCTCTTTTAAACAAAAGTTCCAATTCCAAACCATCTCTTTTTGAATGCATAAAATTTGAATGCTGTTAGGAGAACCCAAGTCACATCTTGAATGCTTTGGTTCTTATAAACTTATTCTGCCAGATACCCTAAATTACCTCCCTCAAGTTTAAAGTTCCACAGATTTCTAGGGCAGGGGAAAAATGCCACCAGTCCCTTTGCTAAAGCATAGCAAGAGTCACCTGTATTCCAGTTCCCAACAAGTTCCTTATCTCCATCTGATACCACCTCAGCCTGGATTTCATTTTCCATATGACTGTCAGCATTTTAGTCAAAGCCATTCAACAAGTCTCTAGAAAGTCCCAATCTTTCTCACATCTTCCTGTCTTCCTCTGAGCCCTCCAAAATTTTACAACCTCTGCCTGTTGCACAGTTCCAAAGTCCTTTACACGTTTTGGGGTATCTTTATAGCAGAACACCACTCTCTGCGGTATCAGTTTACTGTATTTGTTCATTTTTATACTGTTATGAAGAACTGCCTGAGACTGGGTAATTTACAAAGGAAATAAGTTTAATTGACTTATAGTCAGCATGCCTGAGGAGGCCTCAGGAAACTTACAATCATTGCTGAAGATGAAGGGGAAGCAAGGCACCTTCTTTACAAGGTGCCAGGATATAGAAGGGCCAAGCAAAGGAGAAAGAGCACCTTATAAAACCATTGGATCTCATGAGAACTTACTCACTATCATGAGGACAGCATGGGGAAAACTGCCCTCATGATCTGATTACCTCCACCTCGTCTCTCCCATGGCATGTGAGGATTATGAGAATTATAATTCAAGATGAGATCTGGGTGGGAACACAAAGCCTAATCATATCAAATAGTTTCAGAGGATTGGTGCCAATTCTTCGAATGAGTGATGGAATTCATCTCTGAATTTATCTGGCCATGGACTTTATTTGAAGGTTCTTTTAAAATTTGTGATTCAGTCTCACTGCTTATTTTAGTTTTGTTCAGGGTTTCTATTTCTTATGGATTTAATTTAGAAGGGTTGTATGTTTTCAGGAATGTATCCATTATTTATATATTTTCTAGTTTGTATATATAGAGGTGTTGATGTAGTCTTGAGTGGTATTTTGTGATTTTGTTGTGTTGTTTGCAATTTCTTCAGTTTTATTTCTAATTGAGTTTATTTGAATCCTCTCTCTTATTGTTTAATCTAGCTATTGGTCTATAAATTTGCTTATCCCTTCAAATAATTAACTTTTTGTTTCATTGATATTTTGTATTTTTTATGTCTCAATATCATTTGCTCTACCGTAATCTTTGCTATTTATTTCTATCTGCTTGTTTAGTTTTTTCTTTTTTCTCTAGTTCGTTGTTGTGTGACATTAAGTTGTCAATTTGTGATCTTTCGGGCTTTTTGATGTAAACATTTAGCACTATAAGCTTTCCTTCTAACACTGCTTTTGATAACTTGTGTCACTAATCATTCACTTCAAAGAGTTTTAAAATTTTCATCTTGATTTTATTGTTAACTCCAAAATTATTCCAGAGAAGATTGTTTAATTTCCATGTATTTGTATAGTTTTCACTATCCTTTTTTGAGTTGATTTCCAGTTGTATTCTACTCTAGTCTGAGAAGACACTTGAAATGATTTTCATTTTCTTTTATTTATCTTTATTTTTTTATCTTTAGTTTTGTTGTTGAGACAGTGTCTCACTCTGTCAGTTAGGGTGGAGTACAGTTGCACAATCTCAGCTCACTGCAACTTCCGCCTCCTGAGTTCAAATGATTCTCATGCCTCACCCTTGTTTTATTCTGTTGTTCAGGCTGGTCTCAAACTCATGGCCTCAAGGCATCTGCCCACCTCAGCCTCTCAAAGTGCTGAGATTACAGGCATGAGCCACTGCACCCAGCCATAATTTCAATTTTCAAAAATTGATTGAGACTTGCTTTGTTTCCTGTCTTGGTCTATCTTGGAGAATGTTCGATGTGCTGATGGAAAGAATGTGTATTCTGCAGTTCTTGTGTAGAATGTTCTGTTTACACCTGTTAGATCCATTTGTTCTAGAGTGTACTTTAAATTCATTGTTTCTTTGTTGACTTCCTGTTTCGATAATCTAGCTAGTGCTGTCAGTGGAGTATTGAAGTCCTCCACTGTTATTGCATTGCTGTCAATCTTATTTCTTAGATATGGTAGTATTTGCTTAATGAATCTGGGAGCTCTAGTGTTACATGCATATAAATTTAGGGTTATAATATCCTTTTGAATTTATCCTTTTAAAATTATATTATAATTGTCTTTGTATTTTTCTTTATTGTTGTTGCTTTAGTCTGTTTTATCTGATATAATAATAGCTATTCCTGCTTGCTGTTGGCTTCCATTTTTGTAAAATATCTTGTTCAACCGCTTTAACTTAAGTTTATATGAATACTTACATATTAGGTAAGTACCCTGAAGACAGCAAATGTTTGATTTGTGATTTTCTTTAATTCATCTTGCTAATTTATATCTTTTAAGTGGAACATTTAAGCTAATTACATTCAGTGCTAATATTGAGATATAAGGTACTATTTCAGTCATCATGTCAATTGTTACTAAGATACTTTGTTTTCCTCATTGTGTTATTGTTTTCTAAGCTTTGGGGTGTTTAAACTGTTCAAGAGATTATATTCTGATGCATTTTAACCTTTTGTTTCAGGATTTAGAATTCCTTTCAGCATTTCTTATAGGGCTAGTCTGGTAGTGGCAAATGCCTGAAAATGATTTTATTCCTCCTTCATTTATGAAACTCAGTTTTGTGAGATACAAAATTTTTGGATGACATTTATTTTGTTTAAGGAGATAAAACACAGGACCTCAATCACTCTGGCTTGTTAGATTTCTGCTAAAAAGTCTTCTTTTAGTCTGGTATGTTTTCTTTATAGGTTATCAGATGTTTTTCTCTTAGTGCTCTCACAATTCTTTGCTTCACGTTGACTTTAGGTAACCCAGTGACTATATGTACCATATATATATATATGGTACATTTTGTGATGAATCTCCCAGGAGTTCTTTGAACTTCCTGTATTTGGATATCTAAATCTCTAGCAAGGCCAGGGATGTTTTCCTCAATTATTCCCTCAAATGAGTTTTCCAAAATTTTACATTCTCTTCTCCCTCAGGAACATGAGTTATTTTTAGGTTTGGTCATTTTACATAATCCCATGTTTCTTGGAAACTCTGTTTATTTCTTTGTTTCCCTTTTCTTTACTTTTGTCTTTCTGGGTTAATTCAAAAGCCTTGTCTTCAATCTCTGAAAATCTTCCTTCTACTTTTTCTAGTTTATTGTTAAAAATTTCTACTGCACTTTTGAATTCCCTGTGTCATTCATTTCCAGAAGTTTGATTATTTTTTCTTTAAAATATCTCTTTAGAAAATGTTTATTTATTTCCTATTTTTTTTAAATTTATTTATGTTGATTTTCACCTTTCTTTGGTATATCATTGAGTATCCTAATAATCAACCTTATGAATTTTTTGTATGGTGTTTTAAAAAATTTATCATTCTTTGGATTCATTTCTGAAGAGCTAGTGTGATTTTTTGCTGTGGGGGGTGTTACAGAACTCTGTTTTGTCATATTACTAGAATTATGTTTCTAGTCCTTCTCATTTGGGTAGACTATTTCTCCTAATTATTCTTGAGTTTATTTTTAATTTGGATTTTTTTAAATCTATGTTTTCCCTTTAGAATGTGACTTTAATGTGTATATTTTACTGTAGCCTATTTTGGCTCTTGGTTGTTTCAGGGGTGAAGACTCTGTATGAGTTCCTTGGTTATGGACAGACTGTATTAGTCAGAGTTCTCTAGAAGGACAGAACTAATAGGATAGATGTATATATGAAAGGGATTTTTTAAGGAGTATTGACTCACAATCACAAGGTGAAGTCCCACAATAGGCCATCTGCAAGCTGAGGGGCAGGAAAGTCAGTGGGAATCCCAAAAACTCAAAAGTAGGGAAGCAGAGAATGCTATATAGTTTTTATTATAGACATCACTCAATTCTTTCATTACGTTAACTTCAAGGTATTTTATTATATTCATAGTACTGTATACGGAATTACTATTTTGATTTTGTTTTCAGCCTCTTTGCTATTGGTATATTAAACTGTTAATGATGGTTGCATGCTAGATTTTGTATCTTGCAAAATTACTACATATGTTTATCGGTTCTAGTAGTTTTTAGTGTTTAGGTTTTTTCTTTGGTTTTTTAATTATAATGTTTAGGGTACATGTGCACAATGTGCAGGTTTGTTACATATGTATACATGTGCCATGTTGGTGTGCTGCACCCATTAACTCGTCATTTAACATTAGGTATATCTCCTAATGCTATCCCTCCCCCCTCCCCCCACCCCACAACAGGTCCCGGTGTGTGATGTTCCCCTTCCTGTGTCCATGTGTCCTCATTGTTCAATTCCCACCTATGAGTGAGAACATGCGGTGTTTGGTTTTTTGTCCTTGCGATAGTTTCCTGAGAATGATGGTTTCTAGCTTCATCCATGTCTCTAATAGAAGATCATACTATCCACATACACATACAAAAATAATGATTTGATTTATTTCTTTCCAATTTGGATGCCCTTTATTTCTTTTTTTTCTGATTCCTCCATTTAGCACTTTCAATGCTATGTTGAATTATAGTCATGAAACTGGACATTCTTGTTGTGTTCCATACCTTAAAGGAAAGCCTGGAGTTTTTTTTTACCCAATTAGTATGATACTAGCTGTTGGTCTGTCACATATGGCTTTTATTGTGTAGAGGTATTTTCCTTCTATACTCAAGCTTTTGAGGGTTCATATCAAGAAGAGATGTTGAATTTTACCAAATGCTTTTTCAGCCTCAATTGAAATTATCATGTGGATTTCATCCCTCATTTTCTTTATATAATGTGTCACATTTATTGATTTGCATATGTTTAAACATCCTGCATCCCTGGGGAAAAATCCCAATTTGTCATAATGAATGACCTTTTTAATGTTTTGCTGATTTGGTTTGCTATTATTTTTTGAGAATTTTTACATCAATGTTCATAAAAAATATTGGCCTGTAGTTTTCATTTTCGATGTGTCTTCATCTGGTTTTGGAATCAGCATAATATTGGATTCATACAATAAGGTTTTTTATTTAAAATGTTTCTACTTATTTGATGTAGGTGATTTTGATTGTAAACTTTCTCATTAGTACAGCTTTTGCTGTATCTCATAGGTTTTCATGTGTGATGTTTCCATTATCATTTGTTTCAGGAAGTTTTTAAATTTCCTTTTCAATTTACTTATTAATTCACTGGTCATTTAGGAGCATGTGGTTCAATTTCTATGTATTTGTATAGTTTCTAAAATTTCTCTTGTTATTGATTTCTAGTTTTATTTCACTGTTTTCAGAGAAGATACTTGATATAATTTCAGTGATTTTTAATTTTTCAAGATTTGTTTTGTGGATAACATATGGTGTATAATGTAGCCTTGAGAATGATCCATGTGCTGAGAAGAAGAATGTGTATGCTGCAGCTTTTGGATAAAATGTTCTGTAAATATCCATTACGTTCATTTGGTCTGGAGTATAGATTAAATGAATAGTTTCTTTTTGGATTTTCTGTGTCCGTAATCTCACCAAAGTTGAAAGTGAAGTGCTGAAGTCTCCAGCTATTATTGTATTGGGGTCTCTCTGTCTTTGTTCATATTTGCTTTTTAAATCAGGTATTCTAATGTTGGGTGCATATATATTTGCAATTTTTTATCCTGTTCAATGGATTTGTTTATCATTATATAATGATCTTCTTTGTATCTTTTTGAAATTTCTGTCTTGAAATCTATTTAATCTAAGTATGGCCATTGCTACTTTTTTAAAAAAATCCATTTGCATGTAATATTTTTTTCCATCCCTTTATTTTCAGTTTGTGTTTGTCTTTATAGGTGAATTGTGTTTCTTGTAGGCAACAGATTTTTGGATTTTATAAAAACCTTCATTCACTCTATTTGTTTTCATTGAGGATTTAGTTGATTAACATTTATTGTTATTGTTAAAAAGTAAGGACTTACACGTCATTTTGCAGTTTTTTTTATTGTTTTGTGGTCTTATGTTCCTCCTTTTCTTTCTTTCTTTCTGTGTTCCTTTTAGTAAAGGAAAGGTGATTTTCTCTTTTCCTGCTTTTTGATTTTATGTATCTGTTGTATGTTTTTGATTTGAGGTTACCATGTGGCTTTCAAATAAAATATAGTAACCCATTATTTTAAGCTGATGACTATTTAGCACTGATTGGATAAACAAACAAGCAAAGAGAAAATTAATACATTATTTATACTTTAACTTTTCCACCCCAATTTTTAACTTTTTGTTGTTTGTATTTATATCTTACTATAGGGTCCATGTCTTGAAAAGTTGTTGTAGTTATTACTTTTGATAGGCTAATTTATTAGTCTTTTTACTCATGATATGGGTAGTTTATGGACCACAATTACGGTGTTATACTATTCTGTGTTTTTCTTTGTTCTTACTATTATCAGAGAGTTGTGTACCTTCAGATGACTTTCTATTGTTCATTGATGTCCTTTTCTTTCAGACCGAAGAATTTTCTTTAGCATTTCTTGTAGGTCAAGTCCTCTGGTGAAAACATCTTTCAGCTTTTGCTAGTCTGGTCCTTTACTATTCTTTCTTGTTTGAAGGATATTTCTGATGGAAGTTTTATTCTAGGATGAAAGTTCTTTTCTCCTTTTGTACTTTAAATATGTCATGCCATTCTCTCCTGGCCTCTAAGGCTTCCACTGAGAATTCTACTACCAGATATATTGGATCTCCATTATATGTCATTTCTTTCTTTTCTCTTGCTGCCTTTAGGATTATGTCTTCATCCTTGCCTTTTTGGAGTTTTATTATTAAATGTCTTGAGGTCTTGAGGGGGGTTATATTGGCTTAGTGCGTTCTTTAGTATGTCAATTCACTTTTCAGTTCCAGAATTTCTGCTTGATTCTTTAAATTATATTAATCTCACTGTTAAATTTATCTTTCAGGCTTCTGAATTCCTTCTCTGTATTATCTTGAATGTTTTTGAATTTCCTCAAAACAGCTATTTTTGAATTTTCTGTCTGAAAGTTCATATACCTCTGTTTCTCCATGTCCATGATTGGTCCTTCATGCTTTATTTAGGTTTTTTTGTTTTTTGTTTTGGTTTTTTTTTTTTATTGGTGAGAGCATGCTATTCTGGATGGTCTTGATCCTTTTGGATGTTTTTTGGTATCGAGGAATTGAAGAGTTAGGTATTCATTTTAGTCTTCACATTCTGGACTTTTTAGACCTGTCTTTCTTAGGAAGACTTTCCAGATATTCATAGGGACTTGAGGGTTGTGATCTAAGTTTTTGGTCACTGCAGTCATACCTACATTAGGGACATCCCAATCTCTGCAATGCTGTGATTCTTGCAGACTAATAGAGGTATTGACTTGGAAGTCTTGGGTAAAATCCAGATGAATTCTCTGGATTACCAGGTAGAAACTCTTGTTTTCTTCTTTTTTTCCCCTCTAAACAAGCAGTGACTCTCTCTATGCTGAACTGCCTAGAGCTGGGCAAGGGATGACACAAGCACCCTTATGGCAATTACCACATAGGCTGTGCTGGATCAGACCTGACACCAATACAGCAGTTGTGTTCTTCCCTTCATGGTGGCAAATTCTCCCTGGTCTTTGGTAGATCCAGAGATGTCATTTGAGAGCCAGGTTCTGAATTTGGAAATGATAGGAATCTACCTGGTGCTCTGTTCTGCTGCTGCTGAGCAGGCACCCAAGCCACAAGCAGAGTTTTTTTTTTGTTTTTTTTTTGTTTGTTTGTTTGTTTGTTTTCCATTCCTATATTCCCTTTTCATTAGCAGAGTAGTCTCTCCCCATGGCCACCACCACCCCGGGCTCATCGTGAGTACTGCTTGGTACTACAAGTGTTCATTTAAAAACCGAGGGTTCTTCTTTAGCCAGGTTATCATGAATACCTCCAAGCCTGGGACTGTCCCTTCAGGCCAGTGGGATCTTCTCTGGCACAGGGCAGGTGTAGAAATGCTTGAATGGGAGCATTCAAGAACCTATGTCTTGAATGGGGGTCCCCAAGAGCCTGCTTGGTTTTCTACCCCACTTTGTCCAGGCTGCTATTTATGGTGCAGTACAAAGTCTTCTTCAATTTTCTGTTTGTATTTGTTAAATGGAAGGAATTTTTCACTGTAGCCACCACAGCTTGGAATGTGCTGGGTCATGCCTAAAGCCAGCAAGTCTTAGAGTCTCACCCAAAGCCTATAGCGAGTAATACATGAGTACCAATGCTGATTATTCAGAGCACAAAGCTGTCAGTCGGTAGGTGTTGAATCCTGCCTAGACTGACTCCTTTCCTTAAAGGCAGTGGATGAATACCCTTCTGGACCAGGGTGTGTCATTTGGGAGCTAGGTCCTGGAATGGGGGCATCAAAATTCTGCCTATGTGCTCTATCGTACTGTGAGTGAGTTGGTATCAGAGTTGTAAGCAAAGTTATCTTTCCTTTTCCCTCTCCTGAGGAAAGGAAAGATTCTCTCAGAGGTGTGAGCTCTGCTGCCTGCAGATCGTGGAAGGGTGATGCAAGCATTCTTTGGCTGCCTGGACTGGTGTCTCACTAATTTGCATGCCCCCAAGCCTCCTGGCTTCAAGCCTTGCCCAGCACTAGGAATTGCCCGTGTATTACAGTCCTTGTGGCCTGTGTATTTATTTTGTATCATGCACTTTTACTCAATTCATGTACTTGTTCTAAGAGCTTTTTGGTGGAGTCTTTGGGGTTTTATATAAATAAGATCTTGTCATCTGCAAACAGAGACAGTTTTACTTATATTTTTCATATTTGGATATCTTTTATTGCCCAATTACTCTGGCTGGTGCTTCCAGTACTACATTGAATAGAAGTGGCAAGAGTTGGCATTCTTGTCTTATTCCTGATCTTGGAGAAAAAGATTTCTATATGATGTTACCTCTGAGCATGTCAGGAAAGCCTTTTATTATGTTAAGGTACATTTCTTCATACTTAATTAGTTTAGAATTCTAATCAGAAAGGGATGCTGAAGTTTTCCAAATGCTTTTCAATCATAAAATATCCCCAAAAGCCAATGCGATATTGAGCAAAAAGAACAAGCCTGGAGGAATCACCCTATTGATTTTAGAATATATTATAAAGATATAGTATAAAGACAGTATAGTACTTATAGTATCAAAGCAGGCTATACACACACACACACACACACACACACACATATATGTATATCAGATGAGAAAATCCTCAAATAAACCCACAGATATGACTAATTTCTGGCAAGCATTCCAAGAACATACAATAGACAAAGGAAAGTCTCTTTAGTTAATGGGTTGGGAAAACTGGATATCCACATGTAGAATAAGTAAACCACATTCTTGGTTTACACCATATGGAAAAATCTCTACGTGGATTAAGGACTTAAATGTAAGGTCTGAAACTGTAAAACTCCTAGAAGAAAATATAATGATAAAGTTTCTTGATAATAGTGATGGGCTGTGATTTTTTTCCATACAACTCTAAAAGCATAGGAAACAAAAAGGAAAATAGACAAATGGAATTGCATCAAATTTTAAAGCTCCTGCACAGCAAAAAAAAAATCAATAGATTAAAGAGACAACTCATAGAGTGGGACAAATTATTTGGTAGTCATACATCTGATGATATGTTAATATCCAATATGTATAAGAAATATGAGCAACTCTATTGCAAGGAAACAAATAACCTGATTTAAAATAGTCAAAGGACCTGCACAGACATTTCTCAAAGAAGGCTTATGGCCAACAGATATATAAAAATTGCTCAACACTAATCATCAGCAAAATGCCAATCAAAACCATAGTACAAAATATATTTGTTGACAAGAATGTGCCGAAAAGAGAATTTTTGTGCATTTTTAGAAGGGAATACAATTGGAGCAGCCATGGTGTAAAATACTATGGAGATTCCTCAAAAAAATAAAAATAAAACTACTATGATGCAGCAATATCCCTTTGGAGAAAAAATTCAAAAGAAATACAATGAAATTGTAAAAGAGATATTTGCACATACATGTTTATTGATGCATTATTCACAATAGCCAAGATATGGAATCGACCTATGTGTCCATTGATGGATACATGTATAAAGAAAATTACACACATGCTAAAGTAGTTTTCAAACTTAAAAAAGAAGGAAACACTGCCACTTATGGCAATATGACTGAACCTGGAGAATTTTATGCTAAGTGAAATAAGCTAGGCATAAAAAGACAAATGCTGCATGCTGTCACTTATATGTGGAAGCAAAACAAAATCAAATATATAGAAGCAAAGAGTAGAATAGTGATTGTGAGGAGTGGGGAGGTGGGGAAATGGGAAGATATTGATCAAAGGGAACAAAGTTTCAACTAGGCAAGATTAATGAATACATATAATATACAGCATGGTGACTATAATTAATACTAAATTGTTTATTGGAA
The DNA here is from genome assembly GCF_029281585.2 of Gorilla gorilla gorilla. Lineage (NCBI taxonomy): Eukaryota > Metazoa > Chordata > Mammalia > Primates > Hominidae > Gorilla > Gorilla gorilla. Next base: position 174,494,944 of record NC_086017.1, read on the forward strand.
ATTTGCTAAGACAGTAGATTTAAAAGTTCTCACAACACACACACAGACAAGATATGAAGTAATGGATATGTTAATTAGCTCCATTGTACTAATAACTTCACAATGTATGCATATATCAAAACATTACATTATATACTGTCACTGTAAATATGTACATTTATTTTGTCAACTGTATATCAATAATGCTAGAAAAATGTATTATAAATGTGATTAAGTTTCTGACTGAATTTGGAAAAAGAAAGTTAAATTTAATGAAAAACTAAAATTAATTAAAATTATCACTTACACAGCCTTCTTCCAGATATCCACGGGGGCAGCTTCCTCATTTCTTTCAAGTTTTTACTTAAATGTCATTCATTTAGCAAAGACTTTTCTACCTCTTTATTTAAAAGTGACATCTAGGCTTCCACCTGCACCTTTCTATTTCAATACCCTGCCCTATTTTTCATATTATTTGTTGCATTTATCACCTTTACTTATTTAGCATATTTGTTATACATATCTTTTTTCCTCAGATTTAATGGTCAGGCAAATTGACTCTCCCTTTTCATGGAGAGGGACGAGATCACAGTGCAGAAAACGTGTTGAAAACTACTGTGGTAGACACAGTCAAATAGACATGGGCACAAATAAGCACAATAAAATAGTTAAAGAACCAATATTAAGGAACATTCAGGATATAGACAGACATCATGCATTATCTCACACGCTGTTAGTCTAGTACAGATGACTTAGAGAGGAAGTCAAGGTAAGGTAAAAGGTATTCCAAGATCACTGATCTCTCTAACAATGCCAATATTGTAGAAAAAGAGTCTGGTATAGTATCTACCCTTACTATCTATTATAACTGATATCAACATTAGATATACAATGTAATGCTTTGTAAAGGCAGGCAGAAAATAAAAATAAGTTGAAAGATCAACCTTCTCTCTGGGTAACATGGGATCAGAAGAACAGCTTAAAAGTTTATAGATGTTTTTAGCAAAACAGGACCAGAGAACCCCCAGACAATAGTATTTCTCCTAGTAAAAAAAAAATGAAGGATATCAGTAGGCTATTTTTGAAAAAGATGTCTGTTAAAAATACCTTCTATTCTCTGTTCTCCCAGTGTATAACTCATGAGTGTGTAAGAATCTGTAGTTTATATTTAATAAAACTTGTTCTATTTAAAGTCGTATTATATTCTGGAATAAAGTTATAGAGTGTAGTTCAGGGCTGTGAAGTGGAGAGGAGTTAATAGTGTTAATTGTTAGAGAAAATAATTTTCTTAATTTTAAACATATATTCTCAAATTTAGAAACTTAACTAAAAGATGGTTTGTATGGGTCACTTTGAACTAAAAATTAAAAATTGTATTACTAAAAAGAAATGTATAATACTCAAATCTCATTTAAATTTATATTTTAAAAGCACAGAGATTAAAGATGACCCTCCAGTTAAGGCTTTAAAGAGAATATATGAATCATTACTGTCAATGTGTAGCTCAATCACATGAGCAAATTAGATTTCTCAAAAACAAACAATATGGGAGAGTACGATCCTTAAAAATATTCAGTTAAGTTATAGTCAAGACAATGATATATAATTGAATCAAATTAAGGTGTTAAAATGTGTGTATGTCTATGCATTTTTAATGTAGTTTTAATATGTACATGGAGAAAATTATGCCTGCCTTCAAGGAATTTAAACTTGATAACATGTTAAGCTGATATAGGCGCTTTTATACAATAGATTTTAGGTAGTAAGGGACATTGTAGCAGAAAGTAATCTTACTTTATTAGAAGAAAGATAATTAAATTTATTATTTGAGCTAGACTTTGATATACAAGATGTATTTTAATAGTTGCAGAACTTGTAAAAATATGTATTCCAAGAAAGAGTGACGTAAGAAATCCTGACACCAAGACCAAGCTGAGGCTAGGAAGTATGTAGATGGTAGTTGATATGTAGTTCAATTGGACTAAAGTTCTCTCTCATTTTTATTCTTTTCTTTATTACTACTATTATGATAATGATTTTGATTACCTAAAATGGGAAGACAAATCTGGGAAGGATATTTGGGTTGAATATAGTAATGGAAGGAGCTCCAGTTTTAATCTTTAGATTATGCTGAGCCTCATAATTTTCAGCAGTGGCTGATATATCGTCACAAAAGTGTCTATAAATGAATCTAGTGCATCACTGAACATAAGAAACTAGAAATGTGTAAATTATTATAATATCCATATAATTATAATAGTCATATTAAAATTGAAGCTCATGTTACTTAATCAAGACATATATACCCAAAATAACTTCCTTAAATAGAATGTACTATTTTTATAGAAATTAATCTCAAAGCATAATAAAATTAGATTTAATTTGAAAATGGCAAATTCATGATACCATGGCAGATATTGTTTAAATTATTATTTAAGGCCTCATCCATTATTTATACTTTAATATAAAATATGTATAGAGCTATATATTTATATAACTTATTGATACCAGTGTATACAGATGCTTTTATTCTGTAAAGCAATAATGCTCTTATTTAAAATGTTTAAGATGACTGATTAGAAGTATTACAAGTACATCTCATCCACTTAGAAAAAGATAGTATAGACAGTATAATATTTTCAATACCTTATGCAATAAAAAACATGGGGGTTCAACAGAAAAAGAACAGGAAACTCCAAAAACTAGGAAGAAAAGAAACAGGCAATTGGTGTGACTGGAATTGGCTGGGAATTCAAAGTGACTTCCCAGTACAGATGAGAATGTGTAAGTGTTTTTCTGCAGTCTACTTTCCACTGGGGAATAAGGCCATCCAGGCCATAGGAGAGCATCTTGACACTCCTGATGCCTGAATCTTAGGGAGCAGCCAAGAGATTGTGAGGAGAAACTTCTCCAGGGAGAGAAATCCCTCTGGATCCCATGCAGTTTCTGAAACCTAACTGGTTATAGCAAGATGTCATCCTTATTCCTACCACTTGGCAGGCTGTGTGCAGTCCTTGGAACCTGTGGCACTATCCTATGCATTAGGGAAACAGGCTGCAATTGTGGAACCAAGGCATGAGTTGGAGGTGGCTTTTACAACCAGAACTGAGAAGTCAATATAGTGTAGGCTATAGCCAGCAGTGCCGGAAGTGGGCATTGCCCCCAGGACATAAGCCAGACAAGAGTTGCTGTGAATGTTTGGTCTTAAGCTGGATGGGGACTCACACAGCCTGGGCCTGAGTTGCAGGCTAGATGTAGTCTCCTGGGTCTGACAGGCTAGCCAGGTCAGCTACAATAGCCCAGATGGATTAGGATTGGAATGAGAAAATGACACAAGTCCCCCATCTGCCAGTAAGATCTGTGGCCACTGGGATTAGTCCCACCCTTCCTGTGGCAGGACCTTAGCACAGTTGTGGTCACCCTTCACCCAATCATTCTGCCAGACAAAGCTGGTGGAGACATTTGTATTTGGGACACCTGAGTAAAAACTTACCTCACCTGGCTCTACCAGGCTTTGCCTCCTCCCATGAGAGAGGGTGTAAGATCCAGGGCCCTGGGGGCTCTACAACCCAATTCACCACCTGGAACACTGGAGTACGCTTCCCAGAGAACTGATGTTGACCATAAACACTCTACCACTATCAACTCAGTTGGTTTCTACCTGCAAGCAACAGCTACTGGCCTGGAGGCTGACCCACACAGCCTATTGAACCACAGACAACACAAGGTTCAGTGCTTGGGAACCAGAAGAACATTTTACCACAGCTGCAACCACCATTGCACATGACATGCTGTCTGTCCAAGAGCTTGGATACCTGGAATCACCAAAACACGTGCCAGCATGTGTTGGCCCAAGGCACAAGAATAGACGTACTTAACCCAGCACCCCCACCACTGAAACCTGAAGATGGGCCCATCTGGTATTTTAGTTTTCAACACAACTTTACCACAGTCCCCACAACGAATAATCTGAATTGAGGAAACCACAAATACCACTACACTGCATATAGCCAAAAAAAATCACACAGATACTTCACTATGGCATGCATCCAGAAGCAAAACCAAAGGACTCTACCCAACCAACATTATAGGCACATCTTCAAGCAAAAGTACCCCTTAATAAAAGTAAATTCAAAAATAAGTAAATTCAATAAATAATAAAAAAATTTTACACCACGTGCAGATAAATCAAAATAAAAACATAGGAAACATGAAAAGCAAAGTAGTATGACACCCCCAAGAAACAAAATAATTATCCACCTATATATCTTAATACAAAAACTTCAAAATTTCAGATAAAGAATATAAAATATTTATTCAATGATGCACAATGGGATGAAAGAGAAATCGAAACTAATACCAGAAAGTTAGAAAATTGAGTTTGTGAATGAGAACTTTACCAAGGAGACAGATATTTTAAAAACAAGTAAACAAACAATAAACAAAAAATTCTGAAATTAAAAAATTTATTGATAACAATACAAAATACATTTGAAAGCTTCAATCTTAGACTAGACTGAGCAGAAGAATAAATTTCAGAACTAGAAGTATTTTGAAATAACCTAGTTAGAGGAAAATAAAGAAAAAAAATCATTGAAAAGTCAGGAAACAACAGATGCTGGAGAGGATGTGGAGAAATAGGAACACTTTGACACTGTTGGTGGGAATGTAAACTAGTTCAACCAGTTTACTTGTAGAAGTCAGTGTGGTGATTCCTCAGGGATCTAGAACTAGAAATACCATTTGACCCAGCCATCCCATTACTGGGTATATTCCCAAAGGATTATAAATCATGCTGCTATAAAGACAAGTGCACACATATATTTATTGTGGCACTATTCACAATAGCAAAGACTTGGAACCAACCCAAATGTCCAACAATGATAGACTGGATTAAGAAAATGTGACACATATACATCATGGAATACTATGCAGCCACAAAAAAATGATTTCATAATTAAACAGAATGAAAAAAGACTTAAAAATCTTTGGAATAACATAAGGCAACCAAATTTATGAATTATTGGTATTTCTGAGCATGAAGAGAGGTCAAGAAGCTTTGAAAACCTGTGTAAGAGTATAAAATATAAAAACTGCCCAAGTTCAGGAACAGATTTACACATTTAGATATAAATGAAAATCAGCAATCCTCAAGCAGACAGAATCCAAGAAAGACTTTGCCATGGCACATTATAATAAGACTATCTAAAGTCAAACTAAAAAAGCAAATTCTGAAAACAGCAAAGGCATCTGGTAACCTAGATGGAAACTCTACCATACTAACAGTGGGCATCTCAGCAGAGACCCTACAGGACAGGGGAAAATTGACTGATATATTCAAAGTGCTCAAAGAAAATTTTTAAATCAATAATATAAATTCAGCAAGGCTGGTTTGCATAAATAAAGGATAAGTAGTCTTTTTCAGACAAACAAATTCTGAGGAAATTGATCCAACCTAGGATGAGCCTATAAGAAATGCTTAAGTGAGTCCTACACTTGGAAGCAAAAGGAATATATTCACCATCATGAAAACACAGAAATGTATAAAAGTCACTGATAAAGCAATCACACAAAGAAAAAGAATCAAATAGCAAGATTAAGGACTTACAAAACCTAATGTATTAATAATAACCTTGAGTGTAAATTGATTACTCTACTTAATATACAAAGATTGGTGAATGGATTAAATAAAATGATCCAACTACATGCTGCTCATAAGAAACTTACCTTACAACTGAAGACATATAGATTAAAAGGGTGAAAAAAGATATTCCATGCAAATGGAGATCAAAAATGAGCAGAATGAGCTGTACTTATATCAGAGAAAACATACCCTAAATCAAAACCATTAAAAAAGGCAAAGAAGGTTATTCTGTAATGATAAATGGATCAATATAGCAAGATAACACAACAATGCTAAATAAGTATGCACCTAACACTAGAGCACTAAGAATCATAAATCAAATATTATTAGACCTAAAGTGAGAGATGGACAGCTATAAAATGATAGTTGGGGACTTCAAAACCCCATTCACAGCATTGGACAGATTATCAGATATAAAATCAAACAAAGTTTAGGCTTAAATGATATTATAGACAAATTAGACCTAGAAGAAATTTGCAAAATATTCTTCCTAACAACTTTAGTATACAATTATTTTCATCAACCCATAGAACATTCTCCAACATAAACCTTATTTTAGCTCACATGTGGTCTTAAGAAAGTCTTAACAAATTTTTAAAAATCAAAATCATATCAAGTATTTTCTCAGACTACAGTGTAATAAAATTAAAAATCAATACCAAGATGTACTACGGAGACTATACGAATAAATTAAAATTAATAAATATGCTTCTGAACAAACATTGGATCAACAAAGTAATTAAGACCAAAAATTTTAAAATATTTGAAACAAACAAAAATAAAGACACAACATACCAAAACCACGACAAAGCAAAAGCAGTGCTAAGAGAAAATTTCATAGCATTAAATATCTATATCAAAAAGATAGAACTATTAAAAATTAACAATCTAACAACACAACTCAAGGAATTAGAATAGTGAGAAGAAACTAAACTCAAAATTAGCAGAAGAAAAAATAAAAAAGATCAAAGAAGATGGAAATGAAATACAGCCTAAATAGACCACAAAGATCAGTGAAATGTAAAGATGATTCTGTCAAAAGGTAATCAAAATTCACAATCTGCAAGTTAGAGTCAAAAAAATGAGAAAAAACCCGAATAAAGAAAATTAGAAATGAAAATATGCCCATCTGATAACACAGAAATACAAACCATCATAAGAGACTATTATGAACAACAATACACTCACAAACTGGAAAACCTAGAGAAAATGGATGAATTCCTGAAAACATAAAATCTCCCAAAATTGAACCAGGAAGAAATAGATAACCTGAAAATATCAGTAAGGAATATTGAGATTGAATCAGTAATAAAAAGCCTCTGAATAAAAAAAGCCCAGCACCAGCCAAATTCTACCAAACATGTGAAGAAGATGTCATTCCAGTCCTCCAGAAACCCTTCCAAAAAAAATCAAGGAGGAGGGAATTCTCCCTCTTTTTATGAGCCAGTATTTCCTTGACACCAAAACTAGACAAGAATACAACAAAAAAGAAAATTATAGACCAAAATCTCCCATTAACATATGCACAAAAATTCTCAAACAAAATACCAACAAACAAAATGCAACAACACATGACAAAGATACTACACCATGATCAAGTGGGTTTTATACCAGGGACGCAAGGGTGGATCAACATATATTAATCAAGAAATGTGATAAATCACATTTGATCATCTCAATAGATAAAGAAAAAAGCACTTGATAAAATTTAGCATTTTCTCACAATACAAATCCCCAAAAACTACACATAGAAGGTACATACCCCAAAATAATCAAGGCCGTTTGTGACAATCCAACAGCCAACATCATACTAAATGGAGAAAAGTCAGTAGAAAGCACTCCCTCTAAAGTAGGAACAAGACAAGGATATCCAGTTTCATCATTTTTATTCAACATAGTACTGTAAACCCCAACCAGATAAATTAGGCCACAGAAATAAATGAAAGGTATCCAAATTGGAAAAAAGAAAGTCAAATTATCTCTGTTTGCCAGTGATATAATTTTACAACTAGAAAACCTTAATATTCTACTAAAATGAGAAAAAAGAAATGTCTATTGTTAGATATAAATTTATGTTGGGAAATACAATATGGAAGAGAATAGTCTGTTTTAAAAGAAGCCCAGGGAAACTACTCACACAGCCTTCACAAAAAAGTTAGAAAATTTATATATATTGGATTATTTTAGTATGTGCTTATGAAATGTATCCTTTATTAAAAGTAAAGTTATAGTATGCAGTGCTACACATAATTTCCTAGTGTTATAAATGCTAGTGTGAGTAGACAATTCTGAAATAATAGGAGGATTTTAGGAGCTACAGAAAGATGAGATAATTACATGTTAGATATCTTACTGTATTTTTCTTTTAGTATTATGGATTCTATTCCTCCGTATCTTTATTGGAAATGCTATGGCTTTGCTGTGTGTCTTCCATTTGCCCAAAATGGACTCTCGTTTTCCACTTGCCTCTGTCCTTGGTGAGGCTGACCTGCATAGATTGCATCAGTGGGACTTCTGGCTCTCTGGTTTCTAGTTAAGTTTTGCCAGTGGAAATTACGTGCAGGAAGAAGAGAAAATTCAGAGTTTTATACCTGTTCCCCTCTGCTGGGGCTTTCCAGGTACAGTGCTTCCCTATACTGAGGTTCAGAGCTTTTTTCAGTTAACTCTTGCCAGATGACTTTCTTTCTAGGTCCAGTAATTCCTCCCGCTTTGTTCTTTCAGGCCCAAAGTTGGTAATGGATCACTCCATTACTAATTTCAGGCTGCTGGATTACCCTTTGTTTGGTCATTTTACCTAAATCCTTTCCAACATTTTGTAAATCATTTTACTAAATTTTTCTTAATTTCAATTTGCATATACCGTCTTTTTTTAATGTCAGGACACTGCAAGTTACAATCTTGTATATTACATTTGCCTCCGTTTGAAAAGAGAAAGTGTGGAGAAAGGTGCAAGGAAGACACACTAAGAAAAAAAAACGGGAAATTATGCACTATTTTCTACATTTTAAAAAGCTATCTTTTAACTCACATACAGTAAAATTTACTCTTTTGAGGGCTACAGCCCTGCAGCATTAAGTACAATATGTAAAATTGTGTAACTACCAGTGCACTTAAAATCAAGAACAGTCCCATGACCATCCAAAATTTCTTTGCATTGCTCTTTGTGGTTAAATGCCATCCCCATCTCTAACCCTGGCAATCACTGATCTGTTTGCCATCCCTGTTGCTTTGTATTTTATATTTCCACAAAAATTGATTTGTAAAATATGCTGTCTTTGGGTCTGGCTTCTTTCACTTTGCCTGTTGCCTTTGAGATTCATCCATGCATTTGTGAATATTAACAGTTAACTCATCTATATTGCTGCATAGTATCCATCATTTCTTTTTTTTAAAATTTTATTATTATTATACTTTAAGTTTTAGGGTACATGTGCACAACGTGCAGGTTTGTTACATATGTATACATGTGCCATGTTGGTGTGCTGCACCCATTAACTCGTCATTTAGCATTAGATATATCTCCTAATGCTACCCCTCCCCACTCCTCCAACCCCACAACAGTCCCCAGTGTGTGATGTTCCCCTTCCTGTGTCCATGTGTTCTCATTGTTCAATTCCCACCTATGAGTGAGAATATGCGGTGTTTGGTTTTTTGTCCTTGCGATAGTTTGCTGAGAATGATGGTTTCCAGACTCATCCATGTCCCTACAAAGGACACGAACTCATCCTTTTTATGGCTGCATAGTATTCCATGGTGTATATGTGTCACATTTTCTTAATCCAGTCTATCATTGTTGGACATTTGGGTTGGTTCCAAGTCTTTGCTATTGTGAATAGTGCCACAATAAATATACATGTGCACGTGTCTTTATAGCAGCATGATTTATAATCCTTTGGGTATATACTCAGGAATGGGATGGCTGGGTCCAATGGTATTTCTAGTTCTAGATCCCTGAGGAATCGCCACACTGACTTCCACAATGGTTGAACTAGTTTACATTCCCACCAACAGTGTAAAAGTGTTCCTATTTCTCCACATCCTCTCCAGCACCTGTTGTTTCCTGACCTTTTAATGATTGCCATTCTAACTGGTGTGAGATGGTATCTCGTTGTGGTTTTGATTTGCATTTCTCTGATGGCCAGTGATGATGAGCATTTTTTCATGTGTTTTTTGGCTGCATAAATGTCTTCTTTTGAGAAGTGTCTGTTCATATCCTTCGCCCAGTTTTTGATGGGGTTGTTTGTTTTTTTCTTGTAAATTTGTTGGAGTTCATTGTAGATTCTGGATATTAGCCCTTTGTCAGATGAGTAGGTTGCAAAAATTTTCTCCCATTTTGTAGGTTGCCTGTTCACTCTGATGGTAGTTTCTTTTGCTGTGCAGAAGCTCTTTAGTTTATTAGGTCCCATTTGTCAATAGCCATCATTTCTTTACCCTCTTGCCAGTTGAAGAAATTGGGTTGTTTCCAGCTTTGGCAATTGTGAGACAACACTGTTATAAACATTTGAGTACAGGTTTTTGAGGACATAACTTTTCATTTCACTTGGATAAATACCCAAAATGGGATTGTTGGGTCACACAGTGTTTAATATTCTACACACTGCCAAACACTTGATATTGTGTGTTAATTTCATTTCAGAACACATTTTATTGGATGAACAGTAATACTATATTTTGATTTTCATGTGCAATTTCTTGATGACTAGTGATGATGTGTATCTTGTCATGTTCCTTTTGGCCAGTGGTATATCACATATAGTGAAGTATCTAGTCACACATTTTGCTCAATTTAAATTATATTTTTAAATCATTGATTATAAGAGTTCTTTATGTATTCTGGATATAAATATGGAAAAATATTTGCATATAAATGTGCATATTTGTGCATATTATGTAACTATTATATTTATACATATTGTGCATATTACATGTTTACAATAGTTTTATACAGAATCATGTATATGCATAAATGTATTATGCATATTTAATTTTTTCCCAATTATGTGGTCATTTTATTTTCTCATATGTGTCTTTTAAATAGCAAACTTTTTTAGTTTTATTTTGATATTTATTTTATACATTTTATTTTATTTTATTGTTCATAACTTTGTGTCCTATTTGATAAATCTATGCTTGACCCGTAATTAAAAATACTTTTGCCTAAAAATGTATATATTTTGCCTACAATTTTAAAGTTTTAACTTTTACTTTTAGTTCTATGATTGATTCTGAGCTGATTTATTTTAGCAATGAGATTTTACAGATTAAGGTTTTTAATATTGTGATTTTTAATACTGAAGAAGATTGAGGTTAATCTTTGTCAATGCAGATGTCATGCTTCGCTTTTCAGCACTGTTTTTTAAAAGACATCTTTTTCAAATGAATAACCTTTGGTATCTTTGTAGAATGACGATTTAACATGCAAATGTGGATGCATTTCTATACTTTCCACTTTGTTTTATTTGTATATGAATTCATCTGCCAATAGCACACTATTTTCTTCCCCATAACTTTACAGTAAGTATTAAAACTAGGTAATGTAAGTCCTCCAAATATTTTTCTTTTATCACATCATTATGTATATCTAAGGACCTCTGCCTTTCCATATATATTTTAGATTCAGCTCATATTTTTAAATAATTCTGCTAGAATTTTAATTAGGCTTACATTTAATCTATATATGAATTTGAGAAGAATTTTCATCTTTACATCACCAATATTCCAATTATTGAATATTTAATTATTCACTCCAAATTTAATTTCTCATAGCTTTTTTCTTTTTAATTTTCAGTAAGCACATTTATAAACCCCTGGTTAAATTATTTTTAAAATTTTAATTTTATGCTTTTGTGAGTGATAGTTTAACTTTTATTTTCTAACTCACCATTCATATTGTGTAGCACCAAAACTGACTTTTGTGTATTAGATTTTGGTTCTTGTTACCCAATAAAATTAGTTATCAGCTCTAGTTTTTTTATTAATTGCTTCAGATTATCTACAGAGATGATTATGCCATCTATACAAAAAGAAAGTCTGAGTTCTTTCTTTGAAATTTTATGTGTTTTGGAAAAGTTCAAAGAATAGTACAATGAAGGCCACAACTTAAAAAAAATTAATAATAAAAAGTTGGAAAAGTTGCCCAAAAACTTGAATGTAATTAATATCACTGAACCATACACTTAAAATGGTTAAACTGTTAAATTTTATGTTGTGTATTTTTGACCAAAAAGTTTAAAAATTTGGAAAAAATCTTATATAAAGAATAATCCTGTCTTAACCACAGTCAGTGTCATTCTTTTTATATTGCCTAGGATTGAACCTCTTGTACAAAACTGAAAAAAAATGGTGGCGATGAACATGCTTACCTTGTTCAAAATTTTAGGCTAAAATCATTAATTTCTTCAACACTGAGCATTTTTTTTCTATTTCTAATTTTCCAACGAGTTTTCCATAGAATTTTTTTAAAATTCAAGCACTTGATTTGCATTTACTTAAATGATCCTATGCTTGCTTCTCTTACATTCTCTTAACATGGTAAAGGGCATTAATTGTAATATCTGAAACGAACCTTGCATTCCTGATATAAACCCCATTATTTTTCAAGCTGTAGAATTTTTATTTTAATCAGGCTAATTTTAAAAATTAGCCTGAATTTTTTTATTTTATTTGATAATAAAAAGGGATAGTCAAGATAATTTTTTCTTCACTACTGATTTTTCAGTTACTTTTCAAATTTAAAATAAGAGCAGGTAATACAGAGTCCTTTTACACATCCTCTTTCAACCCATCCTTTCTCCTATTAGTAACATCTTGTACTGCTGTGGTACATTTTTAGACATGATGATCCAATATTGATTCGTTAATAACTAAATTCCGTAGATTGTATTAGGATTCGAGCTTTGTGTTGTACAATATGGGTTTCAATAAATTCATAACATTAGGTATTCACTATTACAGTACTATACAGAATGGCTTTACTTTCCTAAAAAAATATTGTGTTCTACATATTCATCCCTCCTTCACTACTCTCCCTCAAAAAACTGGCAACCACTGACCTTACTGTTTCTGAAGTTTTGCCTTTTCCAAAATGTCATAAGGCTAAACACATAAACTATGAAGCCTTTTTAGTCTGGTCTTTTGTACTTGGAAATATACATGTAAGATTCCTACATGTCATTTTCAACTTAATAGCTCACTTCTTTAAAAAATTTTTCTATGGATAATAGTTCATATGTATAAGGTATGTTTGATATTTTGTTACAAGTATAAAATGTATAATAAATAAATCTGCCCAGTGCAGTGGCTCATGCCTGTAAACCCAGCATTTTGGGACGCCGAGGGGGGTGGATCACGAGGTCAGGAATTCAAGACCAGCCTGGCCAAGATGGTGAAACCCTGTCTCTACTAAAAATACAAAAATTAGCTAAGCCTGCTGGTGGATGCCTGTAATCCCAGCTACTTGAGAGGCTGAGCCAGAGAATAGCTTGAACCCGGGAGACAGAGGTTGCAGTGAGCCAAGATCGCGCCACTGCACTCCAGGCTGGGTGAGAGAGTGAGGCTCCATCTCAAAATAAAATAAAATAAAATAATAAATAAATAAATCAGGGTAGAATTTCCATCACCTTAAACATTTATAATTCATTGGAATTAGGAACATGCCAATTCCATTCTTCTAGTTATTTAAAAATATACAATAAATTATTATAATTTTTATTATTGAGACAGCTACTTGGGACACTGAGGTAGGAGTATCACTTGAGCCTAGGAGATTGAGGCTAAAGTGAGCCATGATGGCACCAACTGAACTTTGGCCTGGGTGACACAGTGGAACACTGTCTCAATAATAATAATAATAACAATAATTTATTCTATATTTTAAAGTAAAAAAGAATGGGGTCTCACTATGGTGCCCAGGCTGGTATCAAACTCCTGGGGTCAAGCAATGACAGATGTGACTCATCATGCCTGGCACAATAAATTATTAACTGTGATTGCCGTATTGTACCACCAAACAGTAAATCTTATTTCTCCTATCTAACCGAATGTTCCTATCCATTAAACAACACTTCTTTACCTCCCTTCCCACTCAGTCTCTAATTGCCATCATTCTACTCTCTATCTCTATGAAATCATTTTTTTTTTTTTTTTTAGCTCTCGCATGTGAGTAAGAACATGTGATATTTGTCTTTCTGTGTCTGGCATATTTCATCTAGAATAATATCCTCCTGTTCAATCCATGTTTTTGCAAATGACAGGATTTCATTTTTTATGACTAAATAATACTCCATTGTGTATATATACCACATTTCCTTATCCAGTCATCCATTGATGGACACAATTTTATTCTATAATTTAGCTAGTGTGAGTAGTGCTTCAATAAAAATGGGAGAGAAGCCAGGGCCAGGCATTGTGGTTCCCACCAGTAATCCCAGCACTTTGTGAGGCTTAACTGGAGGATCACTTGAGCCCAGGAGTTCAACACCAGCCTGGGCAACATGGTGAGATACCATGTCTACTTCTTTTTTTTTTTTTTTTTTTTTTTTTTTGCTTAATTGCCAGGTGTGGTGGCAAGCACCTGTGCTCTCATCTTCTCAGGAGACTGAGGCAGGAGAATCACTGGAGCCCAGGAGTTTGAGGCTGCAGTGAGCCATGTTCACACCGCTGCACTCCAGCCTGGGTGACTGAGAATTTGTCTCAAAAAAATTGTACTACTAATAAAAAAATTAAATAAACATAGGAGCAAATATACTAATTATTTTTTTTCTTTTGGATATATATATAGCCATGGGATTTCTGGGTCATATGGTAGTTCAATTTTTTTGTTTATTAAGATACCTTCATACTGTTTTTCACAGCGGTTGTATTAAGTTGCCTTCCCTGCAAGAGAGTATGAGGGTTGCCCTTGCTCCACATTTCTTCACTTTCATTATCTTGTTGTCTTTTTGATAAAAGCCATGCTTCTCCAATTCTTTCAGTTGTGATGTTAGGTTGTTAATTTGAGATATTTCTAACTCTTTGATGTGAGCATTTAATGCTATAAATTTCCCACTTATCACTGCCTTAGCTGTGTCCCAGAGATTCTGATATGTTGTATCTTTGTTCTCATTTGTTTCAAAGAACTTCTTGATTTTGGCCTTAATTTCATTGTTTACCCAAAAGTCATTCAGGAGTATGCTGTTTAATTTCTGTATAGTTGGATGGTTTTATTAACCTAGATAGATGTTTAACACTAATATTCTTAAATCATAAGCTTTTTTGTTTATTTGTTTGAAACGGATTCTTGCTCTGTCACCCAGGCTAGAGTACCGTGGTGCGAACTTGGCTCACTGGAACCTCCACCTCCTGGGTTCAGGCGATTCTCCTGGCTCAGCCTTCTGAGTAGCTGGGAGTACAGGCGCCTGCCACTGTGCCCAGCTAATATTTGTATTTTTAGTAGAGACGGGGTTTCACCATTTTGGCCAGGCTGGTCTCGAACTCCTGATCTCGTGATCCACCCGCCTCAGCCTCCCAAAGTGCTGGGATTATACGCGAGTCACTGTGCTGGGCCAGCTTTTGGTTTTATTATTTTTTTTCCACGGTTTTCTGTTTTTTATTATTATTATTTTGCTGATTTCTTTTTAAAAATAATTTTTATTCCTGTTTATTTTACATAAAATTTTGTTCTCTTTTTAAATGTTTTTAAGCAGGAATTTCTGGCCACTGATTTTATGTAATTTGTTAGCTCTAATAATACTATATAACAGTATAAATTATCTTCTAAGCAATATTATTTCTGCATTCCACCAGTTTTAAATGTTGTATTTTCACCTCATTTCAGCTTAATATTATTTTCCTTTGTGACTTATTATTAGATTCATGCATTGTTTAGAAATTTGATGCGAAATTTTCAAATATTTTACGTGATTACTTTTGCAGTTGATTTCTAATTTAATTATATTTTAGTCAGAAAATATGCTCTACTCTAAACTTGCTTTACAATTTAACTAGGGTTTAGGGTATGCTTGATAAAGCTCATAGGCTACGGTTTAGAATGTAGGCTAAGGATGTCAAGAAACTGAACTCTCTAGGGTGGCATTTGAGTGCTAAAGCAGAGGGTACGATCCTGTTCCAAATGAAGATGTAAACCCTGGGAAAGAGGATGATATAGAGATGCCACTTAGAAGTGAATGAGAACTTCAAACAAAAACTATAACAAATAGATACATCTTTGTACTACTAATTGTACTACTAATTTTTAGAGGCTGCATGAGGCCTGCAGACTGGATACAATGTGAATTGAATTGGAAGATAACATAAATAACTGTGTATTTGAGCTTTGAGCTTGGAATAGGAAAAATGTATAGCACCAGTGGTATAAGATCAGAGGCTTTTTCTTAATATTTCTGATTTGATAAGCAAAAAGATATTGATTATCATGTGGGAGAGGAAAGGGAAAAGAAAATTACTATAAATACATTTCTTTGTAGTGTAAGGTTAGTTTGAGCAATATTACATACATTTAAAATGCAAATGTGGTGCTGTCTGCTTATGAATCTTAAGGAGAAATTTTACAAGTTAAATTTTGGAAATAAAACCAGTAGTGTTAAGAATAACCATGCAAAAAATCACTTAACAGAGGATTAATTTTACTCGATTTATAACAAATCAGTTCTAACATTTTTAGTAAACTGACATAAAAAGATCAGCAACCCCTAATAGTCAATGTTGTTTTGAAGCACGCTGCTGCTTTAAGAAGAATTAAAAATGACCCTGCAAAATGTTTTACAATACCAGGGCAGATAAAGTGCAGGCAGCCTTTGACTCAAACAAAAAGAGGGCGGGGTTAAAAATAAAGCTTTTTGGAGGTTAAATATGAGATTCATATCATTTTACAACTCCAAGGATAAGGCTAAGGAAAAGAAGTTCTAGGATAATGACATTAAAGGTCTCTATTCCAGCTTCTAGCTTCATTTTTAGTGAACAATTTGAGAGAGGATAGAAATAAGAGGCACAAAGAAATAATGTTTTCACAAAATCCTGTATGTCATAATTTCTCAAAATATGCTTACTATAGTATTATCCTATAGGAAGGACCTCAATATATGTGCACTTAACCAGTTTTCATTTGAACAAAACAATATGGATTGTAATTTTTTTTGTTATTTAATTTTAAGTTCAGGGGTCAATATGCAGGAGGTGCAAGTGTGTTACATACGTAAACGTGTGTCATGGGCCTTTGTTGCACAGATTATTACATCAACCAGGTATTAAGCTTAGTATCCATTAGTTATTTTTCCTGATCCTCTCCCTCCTCCCACTTTCCACCCTCCAATAGGCCCCAGTGTGTGTTGTTCCCTTCTGTGTGTCCATGTGTTCTCATCATTTAGCTCCCACTTATAAGTGAGAACATGCCATTTTTGGTTTTCTGTTCCTGTGTTAGTTTGTTAAGTATAATGGCCTCCAGCTCCATATCATGTCCCTGCAAAGTACAAAGTTGTGATTATTCTTATACTCATATACGTTGGTGCAATTTGTACAATATATTAACTCTCTAATAAGAATTTGTCAGACCCAAGAGTCAGTGGTTAGTCTGCATCACTTAGGGACTAAGGGAAACCCCCTTTCACATGCCCTCTAAAACTTCACTGAAAATCAAGTGACAAATGGTGGATGAATAGGAGAAAAAGCATTTAAAATTTATTTTAATGTGCATTGCACAGGAGAATGATAACCACATAGCTCAATGGTGTACAGATGTTTATATACCTTTCTTTATAGGGGAAAGGGAGTGGGGAAAAGGTGGATATTTGAGGAATAGTAGATACTTTTTAGGGGAAAGTGAATGGACTTGGAGGACATAAAATGACCTAGGACAATGTCTGCTGGGTCTAGACAGTAGATGATTTATTTTATTTTATTTTATTTTAATTTTTTATTTTATTTTATTTTATTTTATTTTTTTATTTTAATATTGTATTGTATTGTATTGCATTGTATTGCATTGTATTTATTGTATTGTATTTTAATTTTTTATTTTAATATTTCATTTTATTTTGTTTTATTTTATTTTTTTAATTTTTTTGCGGAGTCTTGCTCTGTTGCCCAGGCTGGAGTGCAGTGGCGCGATCTCGGCTTACTGCAAGCTCTGCCTCCCGGGTTCACGCCATTCTCCTGCTTCAGCCTCTAGAGTAGCTGGGACTACAGGCGCCCACCACCACACCTGGCTAATTTTTTGTATTTTTAATAGAGACAGGTTTTCACTGTGTTAGCCGGGATGATCTCAATCTCCTGACCTCGTGATCCACCCGCCTTGGCCTCCCAGAATGCTGGGATTACAGGCGTGAGCCACTGCGCCCGGCCAGTAGATCATGTTTTGTTACAATAGTCTGTCCCGGTGTCTTGGCTGACTTTTCGGTCTTTCTTCCTGTGATATGAGTTCAGTTAATGAAAACTCAGGGAAGGGACCAGAGTTGGTTGTTTTCTTCTTTGGCCGTCCAGACTACAGACAGTTCAGGGAACTTCAGAGAACAGCTTCATTCTGTGCTTTGGGCAAAATAGAGGGTTAAGAGACAGGGGGGAGGGGGAAAGTTTGAGAGACTTTGAAGCTCCTTTTTAAATCCAGCAGGTCAAAGTGGCATATTACATACATTCAGAATTAAATTAATGTAGGTTAATATTAAAATTAAGTACTTTCTTATATTTATTTGGTTTTTAGGAAACAAAATGACCCTTATTCATAACACCTACCGAAGATTAACAGATTTTTTTCCTAAAATATTAAATTAGAAAACCACAGGCCCTTTTACCATAAGAGTTAACAGTAATTTTATCTTTACTATTATAGACAAACAATTTTGCATGTTTTCACTGTATAAATAAAAATTGATTTGGATATTCTTTCGTATAGGAAGCTTTCTGTTTGTCCAGAGACTAGATACCTATGATTTTTTAAGGCATTACTTGTATAAAATTTATTTGGTAGTCTATTTTTAAGGAAATGAGAAGAATATTTTTGTTTGGAAACCACTCAGACAATACTGATAACTACTTTGAATATTGTACAATGTTCTCACATCTACAATGAGTTACGTTTGGATATGTGCTCTGCCTTCCAGTTTATGTGGCTCAGTTTTGCAAGTTTTTTTGTGTGATTTTCACAAGTTTACAAACCTGGATATTTACAAACTTGGAGTTTAAAACTTAGTACATAATATAGTAATCATATCATAGCAGCTACATTTTACTGAGTAAATAGTATGGTCGAGATACTCAAATAAATGTTAAAATGTCTCATATTTCCCTTGGGTGATATTATATATTATGCATTAATATCTTTATATACTTGTAAGCACTCAAAGGTTTAAGGGGGCCAAGTATTCCTAAGAACTGCCAGCACATTGACTAACATCTATGGAACTCAGAACCTATTCTTCAAACTCTAAATTTTGCTTTTTCCATTAGTTATATAAACCATAGATCTTAAAAAAAAAATGGAGATATAAATTTTGTCTAAGGCCAAAGGCCTAGAAGACTGACCTTCAGAGTGCTTCTTCCAAGAAATGTATGTTTACCGGTAATAAACTGCACCAAGTAGGTATAACTCCTTAGTGACTGTGTCTGGGTGATAGTTCATGGTGTTTTTCAGAAACATGTAAAACTATACGATAAGAGATCTATTATTCAGGTGACACTACAAGGAGAAATTTAAAACACACCTCCTCTCCCACCTACATGCAGAGCTTTGAGCAACTGATATAGACAGTGAGTTCAAACAAGCAAAAACCCAAAAAGTGTACAACCATAACAATTATAAAATAGGCCACTTGGTTAAACAGGCAGAGATGAATTTTACACTTGGTGTTAAATTATACAAACAGGCTGTTTGCAATTTACAAAGCCTTCCCTAAAAATCAATGGACAATTTGGCACCTAAATAACTATGCAGTGAACAAGATGATAAACAATCATGCTTTCAGTAATAAGTTCCCTGATACATCAGATTGGCATTCCTGCACAGATGTAATAAGAAAATGACACCCAAAGAAAGATAGAAAAGTAATTAGACCTTACTAGAATACAGAGTATAATAATTAATTATTTTTGCAAATCCCTTGTTGACTAGATATTAACATAGAAACCTATTTCATATTTTCTGTATTTAGAAAGATTATATAATTTACCATCTCAACCAATATATTTTTGATAATGAAATGAGGCTCTATTCACATTTCTCTAGAACAACAGGTAAGAATCAGGCCTTCCTGGGCATAGTAGGATGTATGATTATTAATAGTTATTATATTTCAGTGTAGTAAATTCCTATAATTTTATGTTGCCTCAGCATCTGATATAATTTGCTTCTGTGTCCCCACCCAAATCTCATGTTCAATTGTAATTCCCAGTGCTGGAGGTGGGGTCTGGTGGGAGGTGATTGGATCATGGTTTCTAATGGTTTAGCACCCTCCAACTAGTGCTGCCTTGTGATAGAGTTCTCACAAGATCTGGTTGTTTGAAAGTGTGCAGCACCTCCCTCTTCACTCTCTCTTCCTCCTGCAGGCCATGTGATGATGTACTTGCTCCTCCTTTGCCTTCTGCCATGATTGTAAGTTTCCTGAGGCCTCCCCGGAAACAAAAGCATGTACAACCCACAGAACCATGAACAAATTAAACCTCTTTTCTTCATAAATTACCAAATTTCAGATATGTCTTTAAAGCAGTGTAAGAAAGGATTAAAACAACATTTATTTTGAATATAGGCTTAACTTTGTCATACCCCAATGAGAGCTTAGTCACCCTTGACACAGTTTTCAATTATCCACTTCTTCTCAGTTCTTTATTGTGGTTAATCTACATATCTATCTTGTACAATTGCCTCCCGATGACCATCTTCTTGTTATATGTATATGTCCCATAGACATCTATGGGACATATATATACAACCTACTTAACTCAACCCACTGACCCCGAATCCTGCACAAACTGCAGAGATGCTCCTGTGGCCATTCTCAGTCACTAAATGACTCCACAGAACTGGCACCTGTTTGCTCTAAACCAACCAATTAGAACTCCCCTTAGAAATTCTGTTTGGCTAATGCTCTGGACTCCAATAAAGTCCTTGGTCCATAGGAACTTTCTTTTTTTCTGGCTCCCTACTGGCTGATTGACCACATTGATTCTTTGATTTTCCCATCAACCCATGGGTATGTCTCATTTCTCATGGACCTTTGAGTAATAAACTACTTATGTTATTTCATATGTTTTGGTTTTGTTTTCTCCTTTGTGTCTCATTCAACCAACACACCAGAACCTAACTTTCTTCCCTGTCAAAGTTCTTCTACAGAGTAGCTATCTTGCCAAGAATAAACTAAACACAGGTTTATATAATAAACTAAATAAGAGCCAAAGGAGTATCTGTCAGTGTAAACAGTCTCCTTCCTGTGAGAGGGCGGCCTGGTCATGTGTTAGACATTCAGGTACTAGGCCTTCCTTCAGAATAAAGAAGTATCTCATGAAAGGCACACTGTAGGTATGCACAATCACTTCTCCTGGAGTCCCAGCAGGAAAGAGCTAGAGTTTATAGACACTCTCCAGAGAGAGATCTTAAGGCCAAATTAGAGAAAATTACAACAATAAATATATGTAACCTGGAATAATCATTCAACCGTTAGTTGTGCAACTTAGTTAAGTTACTTAATTACTTTGATAATGAAAAGAATAATACCTAACTGGAGGAGTTGTGAGGACTACAAATTATATTTCTAACGCAGTTAACACATTGTCTGGCATGCTGAAGATGATCAATAAACAAATACATTTATAATTCTAGTTATCATTGTGTAGGTTACTTTTGTATCATCAATCTATTTGTAATAGTAATTAAGCTCTCTGAGTGGTTGAAATCTCAATTTTTAAAACTCAAAAGGGGCAGAAACTCTCTGATTCTAATATATCAAACTCCTATGCTTAGATTGGTCAAGAGCACATCATATAGCTTAAAAATTCTGTCTTTATAAGATTAATTGTGTGTATACTGAGTTTAAGAACAAAAGTAATGCCATTCTACTTTGGCTAGTGAAATGAAATAGAATATTTATATTAATATGTTTAAAAATATATTAGTTTAAACTCTAAAAACCCAATTCATTCACTTATCTGAAGCAATATTATTTTTATTTAAATAAAGTAATAATATTTTATTATTTTGAGTTAAGAAGCATAAAAGGAATGATAAACTTCAATCAATTAGTATTGATATCATATTTTAAAAACACAAATGTAAGATGTGAAATTTACAAAAAGTAAAGTACAATCTTTTTCTAGCTTTCAGAGATTTACTTCTTTGTCCTATTATAGGCAAAAACTGTTTTCTTTTTTTGTAATAGTGATAACACTACATTTGTATTTGGGCATGTCTATATCTAAGTGATTATTAAAATACTGCTATGAACAGAATGTCGGCACCCTGCCCCCCAAAATTCATATGTTGTACCCTAAATGTGATATTATTGGATAGAGGGCCTTTTGGAGGTAATTAGGGTTAGATTAGATCATGAAGTGGAACCATCATGGTGGAATGAATGGTCTTATGAAAAGAGGAAGCAACACAGGATTTCACTCTCTGGGTGCCTACACCTAGGAAGGCCATGAGAGGACATAACCAGGAAGAGGGACTTCACCAAAATCCCTCGCATACTGGCACCTTTATCTCAGACTTCCAGCCTTCAGCACTTTAAAAAATAAATATTTGTTATTTAAATCACTCAGTATGTGACATTCTGTTATAACAGCCAAAACAGATTGAGGCATTTATTATAGTTTGCTTCTAAGCATTTAATATAATGCCAATTGTGTAATTTCAATACTAAGAAATTGAATTGGTCAAGCTCTTAATTAAAACATTCTGTATTGCTTAAGTTTGAATCAACATAATTTGAAGGACCAGTATTGTAACAGAAAATGTAACAAATAGTAAGCATTATTTTCCCAAGATATCACTATTATAATTGTGTATCTTCATATATGTAATAAAGCATGGTAAGGTACAAATAAGCTGTGATTTATTTTTTCAAGAAAGTTTTAAGTATAAGCAATTTAAGACCATGGTTTCTTCATTTTTCACGGTACGATCAATTTGCCAACCCTTTTAGCCTTTCCCTTTTCAGGACCCTGAATTAACCAAGCCACATCTTACTGTGAACAAATTAGTTTTGACACCTTGAGACATTTAATTATTTGCAACACTGAGTCAGATGAAGGTGAAGCTGAAACTTTTCAAGCTCTAGAAAGATATATATGCTAAAAATGTCATTGTAGGATAGTTTCACCCTAAAAATTCACTTAATAAGTATAATAGAAATGTGCAAATAAGGCTGCAAATTTCTAAGAAATAAGCATATTACAAATTAAATAGAAATATAAATTTTAGCAGTTAATATTTTTTACATCCTACTATTGAGAAGTCTTTTTCAGAGGTGTATAAAATCTCAGAGATGGCACTGAGTACAAAGTTCATTTACTACAGCCATTCATTTTACAGTTGAGGGACCTGAGGTTCAGAGAGGTTAAGTGATTTGCCAAGGTCACTCTTCAGTTGCTATTAAACTTAGAGAGTCAAAACCTAGACTTATTATTTACTCAATATTATTTTATTAATTTTATTTTTTCATTTATCAAAACAATGGCAACTTAGGAACATCCAAGCCTGTTGTTGGTGAATAATATATTTAATGGGAAAATTGTGCTAATTAAATTCATATATGTATTAAAATGGTACAGTTAATTTGCCCAAATGAATTCATAGCTATGCCAATTTACATGGCTATAATGAAAGAATCCTGAGAATATTTAATTCATGAATTCTTTCATTCATTATTTCATTAGTAATTATTTAATGTTTATTGTATGAACTATTTCAAGAATATATACATGTATGTTTGTGTGGGAGCATATGTAAGCATGTGTCTGTTTTGGTTTTCTTCACAGTTCTTATAGTCCTGATTAAAAAATGATTTTCTGAGAGTGATAACTGGTTGATTTGAGGACATAAAATAAATATTTCAATCAATATTTATTCACATTTGTCCATGGGAGAAAAATGATTTTAAGATGTGTGTGACTTAATGCAAAATATGTCCTGAACACACACACATTTTTGTAAATTTACTTGCTTATATAAGATATAATGTGAAACAAAATTGATTAAACTTTTAAGTATTAAATTACATAGGGAATGTGAAGAGCCCATTTTTACCCTTATTAGTGTAAGTATATTCAGCTTGAAGCTGTTAAAAATAAGTGTGTGTGTATATATGTATATATTATAATATATATATAAGTGTATATATATGTATATATTATATTATATGTAAATATACTTCTTTATTCTGGAAGAAGGCCTAATGCCTGAATGGCCAACACAAGATAAGTATATATATGTATGTGCGTATATATATATATATATATATATATATATATATAAAATAAATCTATATGTAGATTTATGAAGTATAAGTAGAAAAATACAATAGAGGTATACATAAGTATATATAAATATTACATAAGAAGCCATAAGTCTAGGGAGAAATATGTGTCATATATGCTCATTTTTTCCTTTCTACAATTTACACATGCATATGCTGCATGAATGACATTTTATAACATTGAAAATCTTCGAACCTTTTTTGTATGTCATGAAATCTAAAGTTACTCATTGATTAATGAATACATCCTCCACTATTGTTAAATGAACAAGAAAAAATGTGTTTGTAGAAGTTTGTGTTTGTGTCTGTAGAAATTTGTGTTTGTAGAAATATCTATTCAGTCTTTTAATTACTTTTTTGTACTAAATTGCTTACCTTAATTGTCATAGTCATTTTCAGTTTCTGATTTCATTTATGTATAATGAAACTTTGATAAGTCACCTACTATTATAAAGATACATATCTAACCTCTATATGGTGCATAAAGGCATCTTTGTTTGTAGACGATTTTTTAAATGTTCATCTTACACTGTGTGACTGAATGATGTTAAGCAAGTTCTATAATGAAAGTATTATCTAAATGCTTAATTATTCATGTTTAAATATTATATATAAAAACATGCATATGTAGTATGTATATTAAATATGACTATATATATCTTTGTCAATTTATTGCATTATTGATATGTTTTCACAAAAGTATAATCTCAACAGTTTTATACCTAAAAGTAATTTGATTCTTTGGTGATTGATGGCATTCAAATTTCTGTTTAGAGTTTTCCTAGCATTTCATTAAAATATATTGATGTTGTATAGTTATTCTGAGCATATAGAATCATGTGATCTGTTTTTTGTTGAATTATTTACTAATTTCTATTACTGCAATTTTACATTTACTTGTTTGAAAAGTTTTATGTTCACAAGTAATTTGAATAAGATATTCTGTATTTATCTTGGAAGAAAAACAGGATAAATTGTCAACACGTTATTGAACTAGGGAGAATGGCCAGTGCATTATACAAGGATGGGAGTACTCATTTTTTTAAAGACAAGAATTAGAAGCAAATGCCTCAAAACAGTAATTGACATTCATAAACTACTTTCCCTTAAAACATCTAAAAGTCATTTGAATAAATTACTTAATTAGCCCCTTAGCAGCTTCCAGTGGTAGACATTGAATTGTAAGTACAATGTACTTTGTATTAACAGCATTGATGAAAAGTACTAGGGCAGATAATCTATAGAGACTTTACACGAAAAAAAAAAGCTGGTGTTTAGCCAATGGTAGTCTTGTACACAGTGTTACACGTATAAATTGTTTGCTAAGGTGAGAACACAGCCAAGATTGTTTGGTTTACTCTTTTTTTCTCCCTGTTAATTTAGTTTTCCTCCTGAATTGTCTTAACTCTTTTTATTATTTTTTTCCGTTCTCTTTGTCCTCTGTCTTTTAAAAGAGAGAACAAATCTAAAATTGAGATAGAATTATTTTTTCTACATATATCCAGATTATGTTGAATGTCTATGCAAACATTTATTAAAAACAGCAAAGACAATAAAAACAACAAAGTATATACTTCAGTTTTTGTTTCTTTATACTAACTAAAGGTGTTCAGGGAAATAGGATTCTGTGACTTACAGACAGTCTATTCTCTTTTATTTTTAAACAGCTTCATTAAAATATAATTTAATACATTTAACACTGATCATACTTAAAGAGTACATTTTGGTAATGTTTACCATAGTTATATACCCAGGAAATCAACACCATAGTCAAGAGAGTAAATGTATTCATCACCCAAAAACTTTATATTTAGTTGTAATCCTTTCCTCTTAGTCTTCCTTCCCAGAAAAAAATGTTGTGTGTTCAATTGCTATATTGTTTTATATTAGTTTGCATTTTCTGGAGTAACATATAAAAGGAATCATACAATATGTTTTATTATCTCACTTCTTTCACTGGCAAAGTAATTTTGAGATTCATCCATGTTATTATCTGAATCAATATTTTAAATGGTAAATAATTTTTCATTGAAGATATGCGAGATTTGATTAATCCATTTACATGTTGATGAACATTAGGATTATTTCCATTTCTGCTTACAAAAAAGCGTCTATCAATATCTGTGTACAAGTTTTTGTATGGAGATATATATATGTATACATATATATGTGTATACACATATCTATACATATATACATATATATGTGTGTGTTTGTATGTGTGTGTGTGTGTGTATATATATATATATAAAATATTCATTTATCTTGAGTAAATGCCTAGGAGCCTAGGAGTAACATATCTGGTTCATACAATACATGTGTATTTAACTACAGGATGATTTCCCAAAGTAGCTGTACAATTTTACGTTCCCACAAGCAGCAATTTAATGCAAAGCAAATTTGCAAATAGGAAGGAATTGCTGTAAAAATAAAGCATTTTATTAAATATAAATTCAAATGAATTTGTAATCCAAAGTTTTCTCATAACTGGGCCTCCTAACATGTTTGATTACCACCTTTATTGAAAATGTTAGAACACAATCTAACATTTAAAAAATTTTGAGGGGAGTTTTAAGTTTTCTAACTAAAACAACTATGGAAGCAAAAGGTGAACACTGTAATACACAGTTATAATCATTTCATATATTAGAAAACTCACAAATTGTTTTTTTCACTGTATGGAACACACTGAAACATCATCTATTCACAAATGTACATTTGCTTTTCTGGACCTGGTCTTCTAATGCAATCTAGTGAAACGCATATTATTTTAGAGTTTGGAAGGTTCAAGTACACTAAAATATTTTTGACAAAGAAGACAAGATAAGACATTAAAGAGATCCTATTCTGGAGTTTTTCCTTTGTAAAACTCAGATGAAATGTTTAAGAATTGAAATAAATTAATGATTAAAAACTTTACCACAAATATAGTTTGTAAGTATTATACACTACATTTACTTTTTATAATAATGTGCAATAATAATGCTTACGAATAATAATGTTTAAAGCATTATTAGCAAGAATTTTAAGAACTTTCTCCTGAAGTTTGAAAAGTGTTTTGTATTTTCGAAGAGGCCAAGTGCTCAACCTGCCTCAAAGAGTATCAATCTGTCTTCCACACCTATACTTGAGGAACAAAGTGACTGATGACTTCAATCCTGTCTGACTTTTCAGTGCAGAGCAATGTTGGTGCTGAACTTAGCCCTTTACCTCTGTGCAGCAGGTCTGTGGCTGTTCTGAGGTCTATTTCCTAGCTACCTGCACAAGCTTCTATGATACATCAGTGGAGGGCAGAGTTTACACACTGAGTGCTACAGCCTTCCAAAGAAAACACACATTGATCTTAATGTTACAGTTCCATTGTATAGTTGCATTTGGGCCTCGTCCCTGAATTCCCAGAAGGTGAAACCTCTATCTCAGAAATTTTGAGCTCTTGTCCTATTCCTTGGAAACTACATGGGTTTTGTGTGAACAAAGAGGATAAGTGTGGTGTTTAGAGAGAGGAAATGGAAATGAAAATGGAAATGGAAGTGGAATGGGTGTAGTTAGGGCCTTCAATACTTTCATTGTGAATTGTAATTATATATATTATAGTAAGTATACTAAAATTAGATATCTAATATATGTTAGAATTGCATGATATATTCTCTCTGTATTAGAATTCCTAATATATATTAGACTGTTAGAATTATATAATTGTAATATATAGATATATAAATAAGTTGAATTGCATACATTTTATAATATATTGTTTCTTCACTTTCTAAATTATAGATTCCTACCTTACAATGTTATCATGGTTGTCATTCAGGTTTGGAAGCATAAAGCAAAGTATATTTACACACTTTATAGAAGCAAACATAGCAATTAGAAAATAATGGTTATTTTATTAAAAATAGTCTCTTTATAAAAATGTTTATAAAGGCTGCCAATGGAGGTCAGAAGTTCGAGTCCAGCCTGGCCAATATGGTGAAACCCCGCCTCTACTAAAAGTACAAAAATTAGCTGGGCGTGGTAGTGCACACTAGTAATCCCAACTACTCAGAAGGCTGAGGCAGGAGAATGACTTGAATCTGGAAGCAGAGGTTGCAGTGAGCCGAAATAACACCACTGCACTCCAGCCTGGGTGACAGACTGAGATCCTCTCTCAGAAAAAAAAAAAAAGCAGTAAGAAAAAGACTCTGGTATATTTTGGTTTTATTTAATCAACCATCATTAACTTACTGCACATTCTGTTTTCCATTTTCTGAATGGCCACAGGAAGCTAAGAAAGACAGTTGATAGAAATGAGAAGTTGTTCAAGTAAGGAAGCCAAAACACCCAAAACTACTGAATACTAAGAAAATTGGTTTTATTAATGGTGCCAGTCTCAAGACTGTATTAGGCTAATACAAGAGACACTGGCATAGGTTAAGAATTTGCCCCATCTGCCTACATACCCTGTGGCAGATCTCTGAACCCTTTGAAATTCTGCATTAAACTAATGATAATCATTTCCAGAATATCTTGTTGAGAAAAATCTGAGTTATTTCTTTGCTGCATTGACATTAGGACATTTCTCATGGTTTTAGCTAGGGCCTTTACCAAATACACTTATGTATATAGCATTTATTCTGTAAGAGATATATGTCTAAAGTTTGAATTGGCAGTTATATGTATATTAGTATTTAAAATTTAAAGTGATCCCCTTGCAAATTAGTCTGTAAATAAAAAGCCATGAAAAGATTTTTTTTAAGTCACTGATTTTTTTATGTGAGAATATGGGTTTGGAATTTTTGGTGTTGCTTATTACTTAATTTATTCAACATGATTAGTCCTTCAACAAAATTGTCTTCATGTGCAGGAGTCACTATAATCAGAATTAAATGAGGTAATAAAACTGAAGCATAATCAATGTTGATTATATGTTAGAGGAAAGAATATATCTGACATCGGGTGCACATGGAATGGTAATATTTACATAGAAAGTGTAATTAATTGCCTTATTAGACCTAACTCTTTAATATTTTCTGTATCCATGCCATTTTCCATGTAACCCTGCTCTACGTCTTTGGGCTAGGCTATGTGATTTCATTGGTCCAACGAATGCCTGTAGAATTTCAGCAAAAGGAGGCTTAATATAAGCTTGCAGTTTGTACTTCCTTTGTGCAGTTCTGACGTAGCCACAATAAGAAAAATTATCTGCTAGGCTGCTGATACATAGAGTATGAGAAACAGATGGAGCTGGCTTGCAATCTTCTGGTCAAAATGAGCCCACTCTAAATAAACTTACCTACAAATGCACAGATAAAATGGATTATTTCCATGAAAAGGTGCACAATTTTAAAGTAGTTTGTTATTTATTATTTCCACAACGGTTGATAAATAAAGAATGATAAGGTAGAAACTGCAAGTTGCAATCAGAAAATGGAGGGGTTTTTATTTTGGATTTCATTCTTCTACAAGGAACTGTTTATATTTACATTTGTACGATGCAGTCATATGTTGGGGATAAACCACATATTAGAGTACAAATTGGTTTCAGAATCAGTATTTAGAAGGTTGGATTGAATGATTACTTCAATATCATTTCTGGTATTGCTGAACTTGTACATTATTAATTAATGATTACGAAATCTTATTGGTTGACTTCATTTCTAATTAGAATAAAAAGATTAACACCATGATAAAAAAAACTTGTCTGACAAATTATTAGCACCTGTATATTCACTTTCAGATACTGACAAAATATTTGAGTCATACACATGTCAATGATCATGGAACAGATATGGCAAAGTCCATAAGTTAGGAATCATGCAAGTTCAATATTTTGCTGGTTTTTAAATCTGTGATTACAACATAGAAGTGCTTAATTTACAAAAGAGAGAGGGTCCTTTTAATTGTCTTTCTTTCATCGAAGACAAATCACTTGATGACAAATTATTTTTAAATTGCCTTTGTTACATACTTGTAAAATATGTTGAAACAAAATGAAAAACCAACGAATGTTTTTGATGTGACATATTATGAAGTACATTTCCCAAAAAAACTTTAAATATAATTAATCTACTAAATATTATATCTAGATTGTAGAAAAAAACAAAGAATTAAAAATTAAGAAATTCTCCATGCCTCACTGTCTTATTTCTCACCTGCTAAGTACAGCTACCTAGATTTGATAATTCTGCAATGTGTATATACTTCATAACATCATGTTGCACATGATAAAACATACAAAATTATCTGTCATTTTAAGTTAATAACAATAAAAGAGCTATGGTTTTCTCAGAAATTTTACCTTTTTCTACCCAAAATATTATTTTGAACTATGAATTACATCAGCTTTATTTTAACATTAAGCAAATTACCTATATAAAATTTCATAATAACTTTCTTCCTCAAAAATTGGGTTAGTGTGTAAGTGGTTTTAAGTGTGCCTAGTGGAAATTAGAAAGGCCCTCTCATTTAAACGATGATAACTTTGTGATCAGATACTATTTCCCATAAATGTGCTATCATAATTAAGGAACATAATTCTGCATAATATTTATTTACTTGGAAGTATTTGACCTCTGAGAGAGACATAATACATTACGATGTAATTAATTTTTTTTTTTTTTTGACAAAAGTCTTACTCTGTCACCCAGGCTGGAGTGCTGTGGCCTGACTCCAGCTCACTGCAAACTCTGCCCCCCATGTTCAATTCTTGTGCCTCAGCCTCCAGGCGTGCACCACCATGCCTGGCTCTTTTTTGTATTTTTGGTAGAGACGGGGTTTTGTCATGTTAGCAGTCTGGTCTCAAACTCCTGGCCTCAAGTGACACCCCTGCCTTTATCTCCCAAAGTGCTGGGATTACAGGCATGAGCTACCACTCCTGACCTTTGATGATATTAAGACAAAAACACAACCAGATGCTTATCTTTATAGTTTCCCTTCTCTTATCTGAGTTCCTAGGTTTATAAGTAAGCCAGGTTATAAGTGATTCATAGTATTACAGGTTTGTATACGTATAGATATAAGTATTTTTTCTTGAAAATTACCTTGGGGTAAGTTTTTCTGTGTTTGTTTACTGTAGATATATTTTATACATGAATATGAAATGTTGCTTGCATCGATATTTTCAATCAATATCAGTAAGAAAAATTTTCTACTATTGATACATGACAAATTGATATGTCTTAAAAATTATCATTTTTTTAATTACCAACCTGTACTTGAAATGTAATGAGTATTAGAAAATGCATATCCAATTATATCTTTCCTTTTCCATGGCAGATGTGTGATTTGGTATTAAATTAATTACCAAATGCCTTTGCATTCTAACAGTTGGATATTTTAGACTTCAAAGGCAAATAGATTTTGAAGCAATATAATAACAAGCTTAGAAGTGTGAAGTGCAGCAGGGCAGAAAAGTGAAAAATCAACAGGCTGAGTTGTTAGTATTTTTCAGAAGAGTTAATAAATCATAGTGTGACAACAGTAAAAAATGCAAGTCATATGTAGTACAAACATAATTCACTATAAATCAAATTTTATATCTGTTTAACATTAATATAATTAAAATTCAAGATGGCACATTATTGTACACATGGATTTCTAGTTAGATTTATTACGTTTCTGAATATCATCCTAGAAGTTCATCATATTTCTGTATAATTTTTGTTGTAATTGGCAGTAAACATAAAAACTGAATATTTTGGAAGTTTAACATTTTTTAATGAAGACATTTCCAAGTACCAGTGCTTTCAAACTTTCATTATTTTACAGTTAGCTCAGGGTTAATAGAAACTCTTTAACCCTGAACTAACTTTACTTATTAATAAACTTTCCTTAGATACAAGTCATATATAGCATGACAATTATAATCTATATTAACTATTGCTTACAAATGTTAAAAAATTCATCTGCATATTATAAAGTTCTTGAATGAAGTATCATTTTGAAACTCATCTACAGTCTTATTTCAAGTAATTTGATTACCTATTACATATGAAAGTTGACAGAAAAAATTAGGAAATAAATATGTCTGTAAATACAACTTATTTTAATAGAGATACACAAATTATTTATTTTGAAAGCTGTGTGTTTGATCTTAGGGACTTAAATATTTCTCACAGAAACTCTTATTTAATTAAAACAATTTGTGTATCTTCTATCAGATAACATTTATTTTAAAAAGACTTTTAAGAAAAAAATGTTGCAACATTTTGACCAATATATTGATTATTCAATCACTATTTATGTAAATGGGTAGTTCAGCACCAAAATTGTTTATTTGCTAAATATAAATACTCTGTGGAAGAACTGGTATTAATCATTCTCTGGTGAATAAGTCTAGATATTTTAGAGGCTTTTATAAATAGTTCAATTCTGCATTTGGCATGTTTTTTAATGTTTGCTTTCACACTGTCCCCTTTCCAGCCTCTCTCTCCTCCCCCTCCCTCTTTACCCGTCTCTTTCTCTCTCAATCTCTTTTTCTCTCTACTCTTCTCTCTTTGTGTGTCTCTTAAGCGCTTTGCCCTTTTCTTTATACATGATAGATATTTAATTTATATGTTTGATAAAAATACACTACAAAATGAACAAAATATTTGGTAAATACTCTGAAAATGTTATAGAAACATTAACCTATGAGCCATAACAAATATAACGGAAAATTGAATAAGTAAATTTTAATTCATTTATTTTTCATGCTTAAATATACTATAGATACCATACATACAAAGTTATGCACCTAACTAAACTGACAATTCTTTTAATGCTCTCATTTTCTGGGACAAACACATAGCAGGCATCAGTTTTGGTTTTACGTTTATTAAATAATTCAAATATTATTCAAGTAAGTACGGAAGAATGTCACAAACGCCAATAAATACCTTTCTATGACAGCAAATACTTTTGATTAATCATTTAATTATTGTTTAAATTTTATATTTACTATAAATAGAATATAAGGAGTAAAGTTAGCTGAGGTCAAATATTATTATTTCATGAGATTACCCAATATTGTTTTTACTGATCATATTCTTTTTATTTTAAAAACATATGCAAAGTAAGTGTTGAAGTAAGTGAAACTCACTTAAATTCAGAAATTGTTCCAAGCAAAAAATCGTCAACATAACAAGTTTTTTAAATACTGTGCTATTTGAATGTAAATTTTGTTTTTATTTGCAAGCTAAACACATCATAATCTATGAACTATATGGCATGATCAAAAGTACTAATGAATGCTTGGAAACAAACTGTGGTAATAAAAGCTTGTGAAAAATGAATAGAAAACAACACATGTGATTGAAATAAGTTATTTGAAATTTGTAACTCCTCAACAGAAGAAAAATTAAAATAACAGTTATAGACTTCTGGAAGAAACAAATTCGCTTTCTCCCATTCTCTCTTTCTGTGTGTGTGTGTGTGTGTGTGTGTGTGTGTGTGTGTGTGTGTATTTAATTCCACTTCTAGACATGTACCCAAATGAATTGAAAACAGGGATGCAAACAAATAAGTTCATGCCCATGTGTGTTGCAGCATTATTTACAGTAACCAAGAAGTGAGAACAAGCCAATTGTTCATCAGCAGATGAATGGATAAACAAAATGTAATATTATAATAATGAAGTGCCACTTGACTATACAAAAGAGTAAAGTACTAATACCTGCTACAACAATAATGACTTGAAAGCATTATGCAACGGCGAGGAGGCAGAGCAATATGGCTAAATAGAACCCTCCAGTACACATTCCTCTCTTAAGAATGTCAAATTAAACAACTGTACAAAGAAGAAAACAATTCCATAAGAATCAAAAATCAGATGAGTGATCACAGTACCTGGTTTAGTTATTATGTCAATAAAAGAAGCACTGAAGTGGATAGGAAAGGCAGTCTTGAATTGCATACACAATCCCTCCTTCATTACCCCTGGCAGTGACCTCAGTAGCACAGAGAGATAATCTGTGTACTGGGGAAGGGAGAGTGCAACGATTGTAGAACTTTGCATTGGAACTCAGTGCTGCTTACCACATGGGACAGCAACACAGAGCAGAACTCAGCTGGCGTCCAGAGAAGGAGCATTTAGACCAATCTTGGCCAGAGACAAATCATCCATTCTAGTGGTTGGAACCTGTAATTCAGGCAAGCACCACCACCGCAGGTTAATATGCTCTGGGGTTCTAAACAAATTTGAAAGGCAATCTAAGCCACAAGACTGCAATTCTAAGGAAAGTACTGCTGCCGGGCTGGGCTTAAAGCCAGTAGACTTGAGGTGAAGGTGAGACACCAGCTAGAGTGGCCAAGGGAGTGCGTGTGTCACTCCTCACCCAATCCAAGGCAGCTCAGCTCAGCTTAGCCAAAGTGGGTTAGAGTGGCAAGTGGGAGTTTGTGGTCTCTGCTTCCAGACTTTGGCTCCCGGATGGCATTTCTGGACCTGCAGTGGGCCAAAGGGGAGACCATTGGCCTGAAGGGAGAGATCCAGGCCTGGCAGCATTTTCCACAAGCTGACTGAGGAGCTCTTGGGCCTTGAGTGATCATTGATAATATCCAGGCAGCAAACAACATGGGCTCCTTGTGGTGGTGACCATAGTGTATTAGTCAGAGTTCTCTAGTGGGACAATATTAATGGAATTATATATGGGAGTTTCTTAAGTATTAACTCACATGATCACAAGGTCCCACAATAGGCCAACTGCAGACTGAGGAGCAAGGAGAGCCAGTCCAAGTTCCAAAACTGAAGAACTTAGAGTCTGATGATTGAGGGCAGGAATCACTCAGCATGGAAGAAAGATGTACGCTAGGAGAAAAACGCTGTTTTTCACATTGTTCTGCCTACTTATATTCTAGCCATGCTGGCAGCTGATTAGATTGTGTCCACCCAGATTAAGGGTGGGTCTACCTTTCCAAGCTCACTGACTCAAATGTTAATCTCTTTTGGCGGCACCCTCACAGACAAACCCAGAATCAATACTTTGTATCTTTCAATCCAGTCAGGTTGACACTCCGTATTAACCATCACAAGTCCATTCCTTGTCAACTTGAACCCATACACATCTCCTGAGATCACATATAATCTTCAAATAAAGACAATAATAAGGTCATAATTACACCTAGCCTAATACAACTAACAAATGGAAACACACCAATCCCCCACCCAAATACTATTACATAAAGTTAACAATACTTAAATACTGATATTAGTCAATAAATCTTATGTCACGTGAAAAAGGAGAAAGGAAATAAAATGATATTTTCTTAGTACAAGTGTATACATGCACAAACATGTTTTTAAAAAAAGAAGAAGGAAATACTCATGATAATTACAGTCCTCATTTCTGCAGCTGGTTAGTTGGTCATAGCTGGTATTGATGACTACCTTCTTCTAGTACCCATTCTGTAATCCCTTTGCCTTCTGCAAACACCTCAGCAGATCGTGGTTGTTTTCCTGGTGCAGTGACCCAAACCTTCATTCTTGAAGGGTCTGGGTCATCTGTAGTCCTGCCTGGATTGGGCTACTATAGTTTCCCATTGACTTTAATCACAGGGCATGGTAATACTAAGAGACACCCTAATGGATCTCCTGTATTTCATGCATATTCTTCCTTACCTCTGTTCTGGAGTAGTAGACTGATTTCATCTTGATAGTCCAGGTCAGACACCCCAGCCAACACAGTAACTTCCTTCTTAGCTGGTTGATCCAAAGGTAGGAGGAGCCCAAACTGTCCAGGTGGCAATCCTAACTTCCAGTTTAACAAAACTGTTGTGTCTCCTAGTTGCAGTGTACCTCCCTCTGGAACTAAGACCTCTAGCCCACCAGAACGTAATGTCGCAGGAACAAGAAGCAAAAACTTTGCTAGTGGATCACTTGGGGTGTTGGTGATTGGTGCCACTTCCACATCCACCCCTTGACTCCTGGACCTGTGAATCCTGGTTATAGGACAAACAGTACCATATATTGATCACTGATTCAGAACATACGCGACCTTCTTGAGAACTCTGCCCATCCCTGCAAAGTATTGTCACATAGTTGACATTGTAATTATAACTTCAAAAGGCCATTCCACTGTTCTTTCAATCCAGCTGCTTCAGGAGGATTGGGAACATAATAAAACCTGTGAATTTTATGAGCATGAGTTCACTACTGCACTTCTTTAGTCGTAAAGTGAGTGCACTGGTCGGGGCAATGCTGTGTGGAATACCACGATGGTGGATAAGGCATTCCGTGAGTCCACAGATGGTAGTCTTGGCAGAAGCATTGCATGAAGAGTAGGCAAGCCCATACCTGGAGTAAGTGTCTATTTCAGTGAGGACAAACCTCTGCCTTTTCCATGATGGAAGAGGTCTAGAAGAAAACAGGGGTATTGGGGCTGGCTCCTGAGGACAGTCAACATTATCTTGCCTGGCAACTGCCTCAGGGGAAACCATCACTGTTGTCTCAGGCAGTTCAGGGTCTATCTCCTCAGACAAAAAAGTTGGAAAGGCTGATGGCAGCATGGGGCAGGGAGGGGATGTTGTGACTACTGGGGATTGGGAAGCTGTTCCTTCTGGCAAAAAAGTTTCATCGGAGTTTACAAATGCAGTGTCCTCAGCTTCATCACGGTCCTTCAACGATTTCCCATTCCAAGTTGCAGACTCCCATTTTTTTCAAATCAATGCCCTCACTTCAGCAGTAGACACCTGGCAAGGTGCACCTTTTGTTGCAGGTCAGCCACTGTCATGATAAGAGCCTGTGTCTGATTTTCCACACTTTCAGTTGTTTCTCTACTGGAGATAAGACCCTCATTCAGGGCAAGCCTAGCAAATTTGAGGCTCAGTATCTGCTTTTGAAGCTAGGACATAGAATCTTTGAGTTCATCATTTTATTTCAACACTTTGTTCAGTGAACTTAGGAGCAGCCAACCACCTTCATTGTGTTCCTTGGTTCTCCACATATGGTCAAAGGTATTATGTATAGAGTCACTAAACTCTTTGCCTCTCACAAGTGATAAATCAGGAGTTTCAAATGCATTTATTTTGGATAACTCTCTAAACAGTTCACACCAAGGACTATCAGTGTTCTCCATACTAAAAGAAGTAGAGACTTTAGCATTTTTGGGTCTAATCATATTAAGCAGCCAACAATAGGAACCCTAATAGGAACATATATATATATGTGTGTACATATATATATGTACACACACACACATATGTGTACACACACATATATGTACACACATATATATGTACACACACAGACACACACATATATATGTGTGTGTGTGTATATATATATATATATATATATATATATATATATATATGAGCTGATTAAGTATTAACTCACAAGATTACAAGGTCTCAAAATAGGCCATCTACAGATGGAGGAACAAGGAGAGCTAGTCCAAGTTCCAAAACTGAGGAACTCAGAGTCTGATGTTCGAGAGCAGGAAGCATCCAGCACGGAAGAAACATGTAGGCTGAAAGCCTAGGCCAGAGTCTCTCTTTTTCACATTTTTCTGCCTGCTTGTATTCTAGCCATGCTGGCAGCTGATTAGATTGTGCCCACCCGGATTAAGGGTGGGTCTGCCTTTCCCAGCCCACTGCTTCATATGTTAATCTATTTTGGCTACACCCTCACAGACACACTAATGATCAATACTGCATATCTTTCAATCCAGTCAAGTTGATACCCAGTATTAACCATTACACATGGGTACAGACTCCTTCTCCATGACAAAAGGAAGAGGAACAGTGGGAAAATCTCTGTCCTGTGACTTGATTGCCAACTCAGCCACAGTAGAATAGAAATCCAAGTGGATTCCTAAGTTTCCTGACTCTCAGATGGCATTTCTGGACCTTTCCTTAGGGAAGGGGAAAGAAGACCCACCACGCTGAAAGGGAGGACGCAAGCCTGGCTGTGTTCACCACGTGCTAATTGTAGAGCCTTTGAGCCTTCAGTGACCATATCCTGTAGCCAGTCAGTAGACATTGCGTGCCTTGAGACAGTTTCAATGCTTTGCTGGCTTTAGATCTGAACTAGTACAGTCCCAGTGGTGGTGGCTATAGGGGTGCTTGTGCCACTCCTTCATCAGCTCCATGCAGCTCAGGGGAGAGGAGAGAGAGAGAGAGGGAGAGACTCCATTTGTTAGGAAAAAAAGAGGAAGAGAACAGGTGTCTCTGTCTGGTAATCCAGAGAATTATCTAAAATTTTTCCCAAGACCACCAAAGAAGTACTCCTATGTGTGTGCTAGCTTCACAGCATTGCTGGGCTTGGAGTGCCTCATAATGGTGATACAATTGCATTGACCAAAGACTCAGATTACAAAACTCAATTCATCTGGAATACTTTAAAAGCCTTCCCAAGGAGGATGGGTACAAGCAAGGCCAGACTACAAAGAATACAATTAATAGCTAACTTTTCAATGCCCTGATATCAACAAATATCCATAAGCGCCAAAACATGACCTCACCAAATAAAATAAATAAGGCACCAGTAACAAATCCCAGAGTGACAGAGATAATGTAACTTTAAAGAAAGATAATTCAAAATAGCTATATTGACGAAGCACATTAAAATTCAAGATAACACAGAAAAGGAATTCAGAATCCTATCCGATAAATTTATCAAAGTGATTGAAATAATTTTTCAAAAATCTGGCAGAAATTGTTTAGCTAATACATTCAATTAACATACCAAAGAATGTATCAGAGTATCTCAAGCATAACTGATCAAGTAGAAGAAAAAATTAGTGATCTTGAAACAGACTATTTGAAAATACACAGACAGAGGAGACAAAAGAAAAAAAAAATAAAAAAGAGTAAAGCACATCTGTAAGATCTTGAAATGGCCTTCCAAAAGGCAAATCTAAGAGTTGTTGGCCTTAGGAGGAGGTAGAGAGAGAGAATGGGGTAGAAAGTTTTTTCAAAAGAATAGTAACACAGAATCCCAAAACCTAGAAAAATATGAACAGTATTTAAGTACAAGAAGTTTATAGAGCACCAAGCAGATTTATCCCAAATAAGACTTCTTCAAGAAATTTAATAATCAAACTCCCAAAAAGCAAGGATAA
Organism: Gorilla gorilla gorilla; assembly: GCF_029281585.2. Taxonomy (NCBI): domain Eukaryota; kingdom Metazoa; phylum Chordata; class Mammalia; order Primates; family Hominidae; genus Gorilla; species Gorilla gorilla. Next base: position 174,534,036 of record NC_086017.1, read on the forward strand.
AGAAAGTCTCCTGAAAGTAGAAAAAGGAAAGAAACAAATAATACAATGGAGCGGCAAAATGGCAGCATAATTCTCAATGGAAAATTGCAGGTCAAGGGAGACATAAATAAAGTGATAAAAAAGAGGAACTTTTATCCTAGAATAGTATTTAGAGCAAAAATATCCTTTATTCATGAAGGAGAAATAAAGACATCCCCAGAGAGAAACAAAAGCTAAGGGATTTCATCAACCTCATAACTGTCCTACTAGTATGCTAAAGGGAATTCTTCAATCTGAAAGAAACAGACCTAAATGAGCAAGAAATCATCTGAAGGTAGAAAACTCACTAGTAATTGAAAGTACACAGAAAAACACAGAATGTGATAACTCTTATTGTGGTGTATAAACTACTCATATGCTGAGTAGAAAGACTAAAAGAGGACCCCATCAAAACTTACTACCAAAATTTCAAACATAGTATAATAAGAAATGAATAGAAACAACAAAAAGTTTAAAAGTAGGGAAATGAAGTTAGAGTGTAGAGGTTTTAGTTTTCTCTTTATTTGTTTGTTTCTATAATTAGTGTTAAGTTGTAATAAATTTAAAATAATGGGTTATAAGATGTTATGTGCAAGCCTATGGTAACCTAAAATTCAAAAACCTATAACAGCTACACACACACACACACACACACACACACACACACACACACAGACACAAGAAATTTAAACATGCTGCCAGAGAAAATTACCTTCAGTGGGAAGGATGAAGGGTAGGAATAAAAGAAGGAATGGAAAACCACAAAACAACCAGAAAATAAATAACACAATAGCAGTAGAAAGTTCTTATTTATCAGTAATAACATTGAAAGCAAATGGACTAAACGCTCATTGAATCATTTGTAACACAAAGGAAAGATAAATAAGGTGATGGATAGCCCAGTTACCCTATTGTGATTATTAAGCATTGTGTGCCTATATCAAAATATCTCATGTACCCCATGAATATATACACCTATTATGTACCCAAAAAGATTTTTTAAAAGACAAAGAGTAGCTGAATGAATAAAAAGTACCAATGATCTGTTGCATAAAATGATCACACTTTACCTATAAAGACACACATGGATTGAAAATAAAGAGATGCCAAAATATATTCTATGTCAATTGAAATAAAAAAAGATGGGGGTAACTATACTTATATCAGACAAAATAGAATGCAGGACAAAAACTATAAAGGAGACAAAGAAGATTATTACACAATAATAAAGGGGTCAATTTAGCAAGAGAATAAAACAATTGTAAATCTATATATACTCAACACTGGAGCACCCAGAAATATAAAAAATATATTATTAAAGACAGAGGTAGATCCCAACACAATAATAACTGGAGACTTAAATACCCTACTTTCTACATTGGATAGATCATTCAGACAGAATATTAACAAATAACACTTAATGTACCCTATAGACAAAATGGATCTAACAGATTTTTTTCAGAACACTTCATCCAATGGCTGCACAATACACATTCTTTTCCTCAGCACATGGATCACTCTCAAGGACAGGCCAAAAAAACAAACCTTAAAAATTCTAACAAAGTGCAATCAGATCAAGTATTTTCTCTGACCACAGTGCAATAAAACTAGAAATTAAATATATGAAGAAGTTTGGAAATGATACAAACACATGAATTTAAACAACATGCTCCTGAATAGCCAATGTATTAATGAAGAAATTTGAAATAAAATTTAAACATTTCTGAAAACAAATGAAGATAGAAATATGCATACCAAGACCTATGAAATACAGCAAAAGCAGTATTAAGAGGAAAGTTCATAATAATAAGAGCCAACATGAAAAAGTAGAAAAACTACAAATAAACAACCTAACAGTGAATCTTAAAGAAACAGAAAAGCAAGAGCAAATCAAATAAAAAATTAGTAGAAGAAAATAAATAATAAAGATCAGAGCAGAAATAAATGAAATTGAAACAAAACAATACAAAAATCAATAATGCAAAAGGTCGTTATTTGAAAAGTAAGGAAGACTGACAAACTTTTAGACAGACTAAGAAAAAGAGAGGAAATGCCCTGTCTGACAGCTTTGAAGAGAGCAGTGGCTCTCCCAGCATGCAGCTGAAGATCTGAGAAAGGGCAGACTGCCTCCTCAAGTGGGTCCCTGACCCCTGACCCCCGAGCAGCCTAACTGGGAAACACCCCCAGTAGGGGCAGACTGACACCTCACACGGCCGGGTACTCCTCTGAGACAAAACTTCCAGAGGAACAATCAGACAGCAGCATTCACAGTTCATGAAAATCTGCTGTTCTGCAGCCACTGCTGCTGGTACCCAGGCAAACAGGGTCTGGATTGGACCTCTAGCAAACTCCAACAGATCTGCAGCTGAGGGTCCTGTCTGTTAGAAGGAAAACTAACAAACAGAAAGGACATCCACATCAAAAACCCATTTGTACCTCACCATCATCAAAGACAAAAAGTAGGTAAAATCACAAAGATGGGTAAAAAACAGAGCAGAAAAACTGGAAACTCTAAAAAGCAGAGCACCTCTCCTCCTCCAAAGGAACGCAGTTCCTCACCAGCAACGGAACAAAGCTGGACGGAGAATGACTTTGACGAGTTGAGAGAAGAAAGCTTCAGACTATCAAACTACTCCGAGCTACAGGAGGAAATTCAAACCAAAGGCAAAGAAGTTAAAAACTTTGAAAAAAATTTAGATGAATGTATAACTAGAATAACCAATACAGAGAAGTGTTTAAAGGAGCTGATGGAGCTGGAAGCCAAGGCTGGAGAACTGCGTGAAGAATGTGGAAGCCTCAGGAGCTGATGCGATCAACTGGAAGAAAGGGTATCAGTGATGGAATATGAAACGTATGAAATGAAGCGAGAAGGGAAGTTTAGAGAAAAAAGAATAAAAAGAAATGAACAAAGCCTCGAAGAAATATGGGACTATGAGAAAAGACCAAATCTACGTCTGATTGGTGTACCTGAAAGTGATGGGGAGAATGGAACCAAGTTGGAAAACACTCTGCAGGACATTATCCAGGAGAACTTCCCCAATCTAGCAAGGCAGGCCAACATTCAGATTCAGGAAATACAGAGAACACCACAAAGATACTCCTTGAGAAGAGCAACTCCAAGACACATAATTGTCATATTCACCAAAGTTGAAAAGAAGGAAAAAATGGTAAGGGCAGCCAGACAGAAAGGTCGGGTTACCCACAATGGGAAGCCCATCAGACTAACAGCGGATCTCTTGACAGAAACTCTACAAGCCAGAAGAGAGTGGGGGCCAATATTCAACATTCTTAAAGAAAAGAATTTTCAACCCAGAATTTCATATCCAGCCAAACTAAGCTTCATAAGGGAAGGAGAAATAAAATACTTTACAGACAAGCAAATGCTGAGAGATTTTGTCTCCACCAGGCCTGCCTTAAAAGAGCTCCTGAAGGAAGCACTAAACATGGAAAGGAACAACCGGTACCAGCCACTGCAAAATCATGCCAAATTGTAAAGACCATCGAGGCTAGGAAGAAACTGAATCAACTAACGAGCAAAATAACCAGATAACATCATAATGACAGGATCAAATTCACACATAACAATATTAACTTTAAATGTAAAGGGACTAAATGCTCCAATTAAAAGACACAGACTGGCAAACTGGATAAAGAGTCAAGACCCATCAGTGTGCTATGTTCAGGAAACCCATCTCACGTGCAAAGACACACATAGGCTCAAAATAAAAGGATGGAGGAAGATCTACCAAGCAAATAGAAAACAAAAAAAGGAAACAAAAAAATGGAAAATAAAACAGACTTTAAACCAACAAAGATCAAAAGAGACAAGGCCATTACATAATGGTAAAGGGATCAATTCAACAAGAAGAGCTAACTATCCTAAATATATATGCAACCAATACAGGAGCACCCAGATTCATAAAGCAAGTCCTGAGTGACCTACAAAGAGACTTAGACCCCCACACAATAATAATGGGAGACTTTAACACCCTACTGTCAACATTAGACAGATCAACAAGACAGAAAGTCAACAAGGATACCCAGGAATTGAACTCAGCTCTGCACCAAGTGGACCTAATAGACATTTACAGAACTCTCCACCCCAAATCAACAGAATATACATTTTTTTCAGCACCACACCACACCTATTCCAAAATTGACCACATACTTGGAAGTAAAGCATTCCTCAGCAAATGTAAAAGAAATTATAACAAACTGTCTCTCAGACCACAGTGCAATCAAACTAGAACTCAGGATTAAGAAACTCACTCAAAACCGCTCAACTACATGGAAACTGAACAACCTGCTCCTGAATGACTACTGGGTACATAACAAAATGAAGGCAGAAATAAAGATGTTCTTTGAATCTAATGAGAATAAAGATACAACATACCAGAATCTCTGGGACACATTCAAATCAGTGTGTAGACGGAAATTTATACCACTAAATGCCCACAAGAGAAAGCAGGAAAGATCTAAAATTGACATCCTAACATCACAATTAAAAGAACTAGAAAAGCAAGAGCAAACACATTCAAAAGCTAGCAGAAGGCAAGAAATAACTAAAATCAGGGCAGAACTGAAGGAAATAGAGACACAAAAAAACCCTTCAAAAAATTAATGAATCCAGGAGCTGGTTTTTTGAAACGATCAACAAAATTGATAGACTGCTAGCAAGACTAATAAAGAAGAAAAGAGAGAAGAATCAAAGAGACGCAATAAAAAATGATAAAGGGGATATCACCACTGATCCCACAGAAATACAAACTACCATCAGAGAATACTACAAACACCTCTACGCAAATAAACTAGAAAATCTAGAAGAAATGGATAAATTCCTCCACACATACACCCTTCCAAGACTAAACCAGGAAGAAGTTGAATCTCTGAATAGACCAATAACAGGCTCTGAAACTGTGGCAATAACCAATAGCTTACCAACCAAAAAGAGTCCAGGACCAGATGGATTCACAGCCGAATTCTACCAGAGGTACAAGGAGGAAGTGGTACCATTCCTTCTGAAACTATTCCAATCAATAGAAAAAGAGGGAATCCTCCCCAACTCATTTTATGAGGCCAGCATCATCCTGATACCAAAGCTGGGCAGAGACACAACCAAAAAAGAGAATTTTAGACCAATATCCTTGATGAACATTGATGCAAAAATCCTCAATAAAATACTGGCAAAACGAATCCAGCAGCACATCAAAAAGCTTATCCACCATGATCAAGTGGGCTTCATCCCTGGGATGCAAGGCTGGTTCAACATATGCAAATGAATAAATGTAATCCAGCATATAAACAGAACCAAAGATAAAAACCACATGATTATCTCAATAGATGCAGAAAAGGCCTTTGACAAAATTCAACAACACTTCATGCTAAAAACTCTCCATAAATTAGGTATTGATGGGATGTATATCAAAATAATAAGAGCTATCCATGACAAACCCACAGCCAATATCATACTGAATGGGCAAAAACTGGAAGCATTCCCTTCGAAAACTGGCACAAGACAGGGATGCCCTCTCTCACCACTCCTATTCAACATAGTGTTGGAAGTTCTGGCCAGGGCAATCAGGCAGGAGAAGGAAATAAAGGGTATTCAATTAGGAAAAGAGGAAGTCAAATTGTCCCTGTTTGCAGATGACATGATTGTATATCTAGAAAACCCCACTGTCTCAGCCCAAAATCTCCTTAAGCTGATAAGCAACTTCAGCAAAGTCTTAGGATACAAAATCAATGTACAAAAATCACAAGCATTCTTATACACCAATAACAGACAAACAGAGAGCCAAATCATGAGTGAACTCCCATTTACAATTGTTTCAAAGAGAATAAAATACCTAGGAATCCAACTCACAAGGGACGTGAAGGACCTCTTCAAGGAGAACTACAAACCACTGCTCAAGGAAATAAAAGAGAATACAAACAAATGGAAGAACATTCCATGCTCATGGGTAGGGAGAATCAATATCATGAAAATGGCCATACTGCCCAAGGTAATTTACAGATTCAATGCCATCCCCATCAAGCTACCAATGACTTTCTTCACAGAATTGGAAAAAAACTACTTTAAAGTTCATACGGAACCAAAAAAGAGCCCGCATCACCAAGTCAATCCTAAGCCAAAAGAACAAAGCTGGAGGCATCATGCTACCTGACTTCAAACTATACTACAAGGCTACAGTAACCAAAACAGCCTGGTACTGCTACCAAAACAGAGATATAGAACAATGGAACAGAAGAGAGCCCTCAGAAATAACGCCGCTTATCTACAACTATCTGATCTTTGACAAACCTGAGATAAACAAGCAATGGAGAAAAGATTCCCTATTTAATAAATGGTGCTGGGAAAACTGGCTAGCCATATGTAGAAAGCTGAAACTGGATCCCTTCCTTACACCTTATACAAAAATTAATTCCAGATGGATTAAAGACATAAACGTTAGACCTAAAATCGTAAAAACCCTAGAAGAAAACCTAGGCATTACCATTCAGGACATAGCCATGGGCAAGGACTTCATGTCTAAAACACCAAAAGCAATGGCAACAAAAGACAAAATTGACAAATGGGATCTAATTAAACTAAAGAGCTTCTGCACAACAAAAGAAACTACCATCAGAGTGAACAGGCAACCTACAAAATGGGAGAAAATTTTCGCAACCTACTCATCTGACAAAGGGCTAATATCCAGAATCTACAATGAGCTCAAACAAATTTACAAGAAAAAAACAAACAACCCCATCAAAAACTGGGCGAAGGACATGAACAGGCACTTCTCAAAAGAAGACATTTATGCAGACAAAAAACACATGAAAAAATGCTCACCATCACTGGCTATCAGAGAAATGCAAATCAAAACCACAATGAGATACCATCTCACACCAGTTAGAATGGCGATCGTTAAAAAGTCAGGAAACAACAGGTGCTGGAGAGGATGTGGAGAAATAGGAACACTTTTACACTGTTGGTGGGACTGTAAACTAGTTCAACCATTGTGGAAGTCAGTGTGGCGATTCCTCAGGGATCTAGAACTAGAAATACCATTTGACCCAGCCATCCCATTACTGGGTATATACCCAAAGGATTATAAATCATGCTGCTATAAAGACACATGCACAGGTATGTTTATTGCGGGACTATTCACAATAGCAAAGACTTGGAACCAACCCAAATGTCCAACAATGATAGATTGGATTAAGAAAATGTGGCACATATACACCATGGAATACTATGCAGCCATAAAAATGATGAGTTCATATCCTTTACAGGGACATGGATGAAATCGGAAATCATCATTCTCAGTAAACGAACACAAGAACAAACCAAACACCGCATATTCTCACTCATAGGTGGGAATTGAACAATGAGAACACATGGACACAGGAAGGGCAACATCACACTCTGGGGACTGTTGTGAGGTGGGGGGAGGGGGCAGGGATAGCATTAGGAGATATATCTAATGCTAAATGACGAGTTAATGGGTGCAGCACACCAGCATGGCACATGTATACATACGTAACTAATCTGCACATTGTGCACATGTACCCTAAAACTTAAAGTATAATAACAATAAAGAAAAAGAGAGAATATCCAGAAAATATATATAATCAGAGATCAATAAAGAGACCCTATAACCAATATTGCAGAAATATGAAGGATCATTAGAGGGTACTATGATCACCTATATGCCAATAATTCGGAAAATCTAGAAGAAATGGATTAATTCCTATGCACCTGTAACATACCAAGATAGAACCACGAAGAAATTCAAAACTGATCAGACCAATAACAGGAAATGAGATCAAGTCATAATAAAATGACTCCCAGCAAAAAAAAAAAAAAAAAAAAAAAAAGCCCCTGAAACTGATGGCCTCACTACTAAATTTTAGTAAACATTTAAAGCACTAGTATCAATCCTACTCAAACTATTCTAAAAAATTGAAGAGTGAGTACTTTCACATTTATTATATGAGGCCATTATTACCCTGATACTAAAACCAAAGACACATCAAAAAATAATAATAATACATAAAAAATAAATCCCAGTATGATGAACATTGATGCAACAATTCTCACTAACTACTAGCAAACTGAATTCAGTAACACATTAAAAAGGCCATTTATTATTACCAAGTGAGATTTATCCCAGAAATTCAAAGTTGGTTCAATGTACACAAATCAATCACTGTGATATTCAATATAAACAGAATAAATAGGCTAGGGCACAATGGCTCAAGGCCATAATCCCAGAACTTTGGGAGGCTGAGGTGGGTGGATCATCTAAGGTCAGAAGTTCGAGACCAGCCTGGCTAATATGGTGAAACCCATCTCTACTAAAAATACAAAAATTACCCAGCTACTAGGGAGGCTGAGGCAGGAGAATCACTTGAACTCAGGAGGTGGAGGTTGCAGTGAGCTGAGAAAGCACCATTGCACTCAAGCCTGGATGACAGATTGGAACTCTGTCTCAAAAAGAAAAAAAAAAAACAGAATAAATGACAAAAAATAGTTATTTCAATTGATGCTGAGAAAGCATTAGATAAAAATTCAACATCTCTTCATGATAAAAAAAAAACCCTCAAAAAATTGTGTAAAAGGAACACGCCTCAACACAATAAAAGTCATATGATAGTATCACACCTAGTATTGCATTCAATGGACCACACCTAGTATTGCAGTGAATGGGGAACAACTGAAAGCCTGAAGGTGTGGTGTGTAGACCACTCCTCTCTTGAGTAGAAAGACCGACTGATGAACCTATCAAAAATAGTAACTTCAGCAAGTTCTCTTAAGGGTTTTAGATTTTAAGGTTTTTAAATTTTAGATTATCATAAGGCTTACAAATAAACTATCAGATGTAGAACAAGACAAGGTGTTCACTGTTATTCACTTTCACCACTGTTAATTCAGCATAGTTTTGAAAGTCAAGATAGAGGAATTAGATAAGGAAAAGAAAAAAAAGGTATTCAAATAGGAAAGGATGAATTCAAATTATCCTTTTTTGCAGATGATATAATCATTTTTTTGGAGAAACCTAAGATTCCACCCAAAACCTATTAGAGCTGATAATCAAATTCAGCAAATTTGTAGAATACAATATCGACATACATGAATCAGTTGCTTTTCCATATGTCTACAGTGTACAATCTGAAAAAGAAATCAAGAAATTAATTTCATTTAGAATAGCTAGAAATAAAATAAGACATAGGAATAAATTCAACCAAAAGAGTGAAATATTTGTACAATAAAAACAACAAAAATCAATGCAAGCAATTAAAGAAGACACAAAAATGAAAAGATATTCTGTTAATTGATTAGAAGAATGAATATTGTTAAAATATTTATACTACCCAAAGCAATCTGTAGAGTCAATACAATTCCTGTCACAATACCAATAACATTATTCACAGAAATAGAAAAAAAATCTAAAACATATATGGAACCATCAAAGACCCAAACAGATAAAGTTATCCTGAGGAAAAAATAAATAAATAAATAAAACTGGAGGAATCACATTACCTGACTTCAAATTATACTACAGAGCCATAGTATCTGAAACAGCATGGTACTGGCATAAAAACTGGCACAGACCAATGGAACAGAATAGAAAAACTAAAAATAAATCCGTACATTCACACTCAACTCATTTTCAACAAAGGTGCCAAGAACATATGCAAGGGGAAGGATGATCACTTCATTAAATGGCACTGGGAAAACTGGATATCCATGTGCAGTTCTAAGAATGAAACTAGACCCCATATCTCACCATGTACCAAAATCAAATCTAAAGAGATTAAAAAACTTAAATCTAAAACCTCAATCTATGAAACTCTAAAAGAAAACATTGGGAAAAATCTACAAGACATTGGTCTTGGCAAAGATTTATTAAGCAATATCTCACAAGCACAGGTACCCAAGTAAAAGTGGACAAATGGTATCACATCAAATTAAAAAGCTTCTGCACAGCAAAGAAGGCATTCAAGAAAGTGAGAAGACCACCTACACCATGGAAGAACATATTTGCAAACTATCCATCAGAAAAATGATTTAATGACAAGAATACATAATAATCCCAATAAAACTCTATAGGGAATAGTCTAATTTAGAAGATGCATGAAAGATCTGAATAGATATTTCTCAAAAGAAGACAGACAAATGGCAAAAGTTATATGAAAAGATATTCAACATCATTGATCAGATAAATGTAAATCAAAACTACATAATGAGAGACAACTTCACTGCAGGTAAATTTGCCTTTAGCCAAAAGACTGGAAATAAAGAATGCTGTCAAACACGTAGAGAAAAGGGAACCCTTGTACACTGTTGGCAGAAATGTAAATTAGTACAACCTCTATGGATAACTATATGGAGGCTCCTCAGAAAACTAAAAATGGAACCATCATATTACTTAGCAATCCTACTGCTAGGTAATTAGTCAAAAGTATGAAAATTAGTATATTGAAGAAATATCTGCACTCTCATGTTTATTGCAGTGCTTTTCACAATAGCTAAGATTTGCAAGCAACCTATGAGTCCATCAACAGGTGAATGGATAAAGAAAATGTGGTACATGTACACAATGGGGTACTATTCAGCCATAAAAATTAATAAAATCTGTCATTTGCAGCATGGATTGAGGTGGAGAACATTATGTCAAGTGAAATAAGTCAGGCACAGAAAAGCAAACTGCATTTTTTCGCTGATTTATGGGACTTAACAATTAAAACAACTGAACTCATGGAGATAGAGAGTAGAATGATGGTTATCAAAGGCTGGGAATGGTAGTGGTGCAGAGTGGGAAAGTGGGGATGATTAATGAGTACAAAAATATAGTTAGAATTAATAAGATCTAGTATCTGATAGCACAATATAGTGACTATAGTCAAAAATAATTTATTGTACATTTTTAAATAACTAAAAGAGTATAATTGGAATGTTTGTAATGCATTCACCTCAAGATAAATGATTGAAGTGATAGATATCCCATTTGCCCTGACAGCATTATTACACATTGTATGCCTGTATCAAAATATCCCATGAACCACAAAAATACACTATGTACCCATAAATATTAAAAATTTAAAAAAACTGTGCCAAGTGAAATAATCCAGACACCAAAGAACAAATATTGAGCAGTTCCTCTTACATAAGTTATTTAGAATAGGCAAGTTGACAAAGAAAAAACTATAGGATTCCAAGGGTTGGGGAGGGAAGAAAATCCACACTTCCTTAATGAGTGAACATTTTCTGTTTTAGAAATAGATAACATCGATTGTTATGTAATATTGCGAATGGAATTTAAACCAAAGTTGCTACATCTACATTTCATGGCAATGGCTTCTTGTGAAATCACAGCTGTTTTATAGAATGTGCTCTTCCCCAGTCCCCCACCCACATGCAAGCTACGCAGAAAACTACAGTTTCAATGGGTGATGTTGGCAATGGAAACCAGTAGCTTTGCTTCCAGAGACAGTAAATATGATATTTTATGTTGAGGGTTGAGAGTGGGCAAAACACAAGTCTTGGTCAAGTAAAAGTTGTAGGCCGGGCGCAGTGGCGCACGTCTGTAATCCCAGCACTTTGGGAGGCTGAGGCGGGCAGATCACGTGAGGTCGGGAGTTTGAGACCAGCCTGACCAACATGGAGAAACTCCATCTCTACTAAAAAAAAAAAAAATACAAAAAAAAAAAAGTTGTAGCAAAAGACATGGGAAACTTACAGTGTATTTAGACTGAGGCTGTTTAGTTTGGGGTTAAGAAGGAAACTAACCAGTAATTTACCAGGGATATATTGGGAAAACAGCTACAGAAGAACTAGAGAGTCTTCCCCAACCTCGGCTGTCTGGGCCATAGTGTGCAAAAACAGTGCAGGCCAGGGTGAATGCTGTGGCACCTAAAACCAAGAGTGCAATGAAAATCATTTTAAATTTGAATGTGCTTTCAAACACCCACAAAAATCAATCGTCATGTAGTGGAAGCCTTAGGGGTTTGACATGTTTCAGCAAAACCTATGTTCAAATAATTGGCTAAAAACCTGACTAAACAGACACAAGTGCAACCTATAAAAAGCCAGTTTAGAAGCTGAAAATAAGATATCAGCAGTCATAGTTCTCAGGAAACATTTCTCAGTTTAGGCCCAGACAAGTTAACATAGAGGTAAAAACATAAAAATAAAAATAAAAAAAGGCCGGACATGAGAGTGCATGCCTGTAATTCTAGCACTTTGGGAGGCTCAGGAGAGTGGATCTCTTGAGCCCAGGAGTTTGAAACCAGCCTGAGCAACGTGGCAAAACCCCATCTCTACAAAAAGTACAATTAGCCGGGTGTGGTGGCACACGTCTTTAGTCCCAGCTACTCTGGGGGCTTAGGTGGGAGGATTGCTTGAGCTTGAGGTTGGAATGGAAATGTAAAAGTAAATCAAATTATTTAAAGATATGATAAATAAATATGATAAATATGCAGTGGTTCAAGCTTGTAACCTCAGCACTTTGGGAGGCTGAGGTGGGTGGACAGCTTGAAGCCAGGAGTTCAAGAGCAGCCTGGCCAACATGGTTAAGCTCTGTCTCTACTAAAAATACAACAAACAGACAGGCGTGGTGGTGTGCTCCTGTAGTGCCAGCTACTCAGGAGCACTACGGGCTGAGGCCTGTAGTCCCAGCTACTAGGGAGTCTGAGGCAGGAGAACCACTTGAACCTGGGATGAGGAGGATGTAGTGAGCCGAGATTGTGCCAGTGCACTCCAGCCTGTGTGACAGAGTGAGGCTCCAAATCAAAAAAGAAAAAAAAAAAAAAAAATATATATATATATATATATGATAAATAAAATTAACAAAAGCAAACCAAATATCCACTTGAGGACATAAACCTACTAAATGTCATGAGGACATAAACCTATTAAAGAGTATCAAGCTTGGGTATTTCTATAAATAAATAATGATAGCTAAGGAGAAGAAACATGCCTTTATCATAAATATGTCCTTTGGATTAAATGGCACACCTTGAGCCTAAAACATTGTCTATAGAGTCAATAATGGACAGTGATGGTTGTCCGACTGCTGCCCCAATATGAAATGGAAAAGCATCCTGAACACAAAGCTAAAATCAGTATGACTATTTATTTCAACTATGAAATTTTAGTGTGAAGTCATAAATCTATTAGTTATACCAAATTGGATATCAGACCATTACAAAGAGTATAATGAAAGATTTAGACTTTAATTTATTTTTCTAAATGGTCCCACCTCTCATGTAGATTGAATTTAAGATAATATTTCTGTGTTTGATATATTATTAAAAATTAAAGTTCCAGCTTCATATTATTATTATCTTTAATATCTTCAGCATCTTACATTTACCTTATCCCTGGCCTCCATAACATACTATAAGCTGAAATAGAAAATGTAGTTATTCTCTTTTAAAATAATGTTTTATGTCAGGTCCTTCTTTCTCTATATCTCATTCTATCTCATTTTCACATGTACATACACAATCATGCACAACACACAATGGCCTACATCCTGACTTCAAGTTACATAATGCTTGAGATGAATAATAGCACATTTTATTACTTGCTATAAAATTTAAATGTAAAAATTACTAATGTTTTCTTTTTATCTAAGTCATTTGTGAAATGTTAATAAATATCACAGGTCTTAGTTGGATACATTTAACAGTTAAAAGAACATTTCTACTGTGCTTGCCTTTACAGATGAAATAATTGGTAGTTCTGTTCATATTTTACTTTTGAAAATTATATTTCCATTAGCTACTTCACATAGCATCTATTTTATTCATTTTCAGGTTCCTGTCTGTATAAAACCCTTAGTTGTTAGTATTTCACAGATGAATTTATTTATCGTGGTAAAACACATAAAAAATTTACCATTTCAAACATTCTTAAGTGTAAAATTCAGTGGATCTAAGTACATTCACATTCACTTCATCAACTGAGGCTTTGTACCCATGAAACAACAATTTCTCACCCCTCCTTCCCTCAGCGCCTGGCAAAGGGCATTCAACTTTCTGAGTCTAAAACTTTGAGTATTTTAGGTACCTCATATTAATAGAATTATATTGTCATTTTGTAACTGGCTTTTTTCACGTGGCATGTCTTCAGGATGCATCCATATTCTAGCATGTGTCAGAATCTCTTTTTCTTTAAAGGCTGAATAATAGTCCATTATTTGTATATATCACATCTTATTTATTTATCAATTGACATGGGTTGCTTCTATCTTTTGACTATTCTGAATAATGCTGATATTAACATGGGTGTAGATGAATTTCATTTTGTTTTTAAATTGAAGAAGTATTTACTAAAAATAAAAATTCATTTTAGAGATGGCTTAATTCACAATCATCTTTTTCTTTTCTTGACATTTTCCCTGGCAGGTGGTTATAAAATTGACAGACAATTATCATAATAACTTCTTAATTAGACTCTTTTCACAAACATCTTTAAGAAAAGTAACACATTTTAAGAGACTCAAAATGTATCAATGCTTTTGTATTGTGTATACACTGAAGTTGGGATAATTTATTTTTAATACACGCTGCACAAGAAGTTTCTCTATTTAAACAGTATCATATACATTTAATAATATATTTTATGTGTGGTATCTTTATATACATGTATGCATGTTTATATATGCTTATGTATGTTTGTATGTGTATAAATACACATACACACAGACATAGATACCTGTGTGTGTGTGTGTGCAGTGTGTTTGTGTTCAAGTATTCAGAGCCTGGTGAATGAATCATTTATAAATTGAACTTCTAATAAGGAAATGGGAAACAGAGGGTATTTGTTTATGTCATGTATTCAGAAGTGAAAATTAACTCTTGTAGGGCTTGCACATCTTAGATGGATAGCACAAGGTCCCCCAAAAATGCTATATGATACACCTGACTTTACGGGTAGGCAGTTATAAGGAAAGCAATTTTTTTTTCAATGTATTGATGTAAAGGGATATCTCATAATTATGTACTAAAAAAGTGTGTGTGTATGTGTGTGTGTGTACTCATGCATGATTATACGAACATAGAAACCACAGCTTGTTAACACAAATACAGAAAAGGGAAGGAGAAACAACAATGTCAGTAGTTTGATAGAGACAGGGATGTTAATGCAAACCCAAGAGGAATAAAAAGATAACACCAAAAACTGCAGTTTATAATATATGGCCTATTTTATGTATTTCTAAAAAATATGAAAATTATTTTAAAAGCCAAACATAGGATTAAAGAATGATGGTGATACAATTTATTTCATAATGACAAAATAAACAGGCAGGTAAAAAGGTTGAAAGTTGTTGCTCTTGTACTCATAACAAGAAAGAACTCAACAAACAGAAAATTGACAATTATTATTAGAGCTATCAGAAAATTGAAGTAATAGGGCAATTTTCTGCACCCAAAACTTGAGACACAGACAGACAGATACAAAGAATCACAGCTTGCTGGAACAGAAACTCAAGAGCAACAGCCCACTGCTGAACCTGGTAAGGTGGTAGAAAAACATAAACTATAATCAATGAAATGCTAGAGGCTTAATGTGGAAAAGCTTGAGAGTTAAAAACTCTGGGGAAGAAGAGTATCAGGAGGGTACACAATCATGAGTCTTACCTGCAGGAACCTTCAAGGTTCTCAAGACAAGATCAGAGAAAAATCCCCTCATGCTCTAGGCAGGATGTATTTTTAAATACACCTAGAGCATTTATTTATCCTTATGAAGGCCGGCTGTCAAGTGAAACTACTTTACTGTAGTAGAAACTGACCAACCTGGGGAAGGGAAATGTCTAACTCCAGCCCATTTTAGTCTTCCATATGTGGGGAGAGAAATGCCCAATTACACTTTCCTCTAGCCTTATCTCACCTGTGTTGGATGTCATAGTTCCAACACAGCTGTGTTGTGCAGGTTACAGCCCAGGGGTACAGGCTTACTAAAACAGTAAGACATAACCATAAGATTACAAATCACTTTCTCTACCCCCATGCCTTACTACCAAATCAATAGGGCTACTATATAATAGCAGAGGGGTAGAAGAAAAATAATTGCACACCTCAGATCTTTTTAAAGGCTGACAGAGAAACTCAAAGACAGCAAGGGAGACAAAAACAAGACACAGGAGGATATTTTAGCATCTGACACCTGCAGCTGGATGTAACAGAGAAGAGTCTAATCCCTAGCCCAATAAACACGAAACCTCATACGAAAGGCCAATCTACCTCAGTTTCTCCTACACAATACCTCATGTATGGCTTTGTACAAAAAATTACATCATGCTAAAATACAAAAAAACAGTTTGAAATGAGGAAGTAATCATGAGAACCAGACCCAGATATGGCAGGAATTTTCAAATTATCAGACCAGGAATTTAGAACAGTTATGATTAATACTTTGAGGGATTTAATGGAAAAAGTAAATAACTTGCATGAACATATCAGTGATATCCACAGATAGATGGAAACATTGAAAAAGAATCAAAAGGAGATGCAAGAAACCCAAAGTGCCTTTTAGGGGCTCTTCAATATAATGAACACAACCAAGTTGAAGTAAACATGAAGACATAGCAATAACTAAACCGCAAAAAGAAAAAAGAATAAAGAAAAGTAAAACAGAATATACAAAAGCAATGGTACTACTATTAAAGATGTAAAATAAACAAATATCAGAAGTATAAGACAGAGATAGAGAAACTGAAGAAATATTTAAAGCATAGTAACGAATAATTTTTTTAACATTAAGGTCACCTGCCAAACCACAGATATAGGACATTCAGAAAACACTAAGCAGAAGAAATATAAAAGTCTAAATGTAGGCATATCATGTTCAAACTGCAGAAAATCAAAGACAGAATAAATCTTGAAAAAAGCCAGAGGAAGCAAAACACCTTACCTAAAAGGAGCAAAGAATAGAACTACAATTGACTTTCCTTTTGTTCAACATGTATATATGATTTCCTATCCATAAACATAAACACACAAAATATTCCAATCACAGTTATCTGCATCTATGTGTATATCTGTGTATATGAGCATAAAATAAGTTACAACAGGTTGAAATTTTAGTCTGTTAACATTGTTTACCACAGAGATTGGGAGTCAAAAACAATTTAAGAGTGGAGGATAGTGGAAACTGCGAAGACTATTACATTTTTTTTCCTTCAAAACTTTTTGTTTCTAAATTCTTAAAATAAGATTTTATTTTTTAAAATTTTGAAATCAAGCAAATGAAAACGAATTACATACCAGAAAATCTGGCAATATGATCTAAACCTGTTTCCATTGAAACACAAAGAGAACATTAGCATTGTAGAATATATTGTTATTATTATTGTTGCTATTATCATTATTATAAGCATTTTTTGATATTTTTCCTACTAACTATTTTTATTACTTCGGGTTTTTTGTTGTTTTTTTACACTCTTCATTTGCTTTATTCTGCCTGAAGTGTTTATATTTGAAGAGGATGTTTGTCAGGTATCTTCCCCCCCGCCTTTTTTTTTAGAGAATATACATATTTTATTTCAAAAGGTTTTTGAAAAACAGGTGGTGTTTCCTTACATGGATAAGTTATTTAGTGGTGATTTCTAAGATTTTGGTTCACTCCATTCCTCAGCAGTGTACACTGAACCTAATGTGCAGACTTTTATCTCACCCACCTCCCACTCTTCCCCTTGAGTCCCCATAGTCCATTACATCATTTTTTGTGTCTTTGTGTCCTCATAAGCTCCCACTTACAAGTGAGAACACATAATATTTGATTTTCTATTTCTGAAAAATGTTCCAGAAACAAAGGCAGTTAACTAAACCTATATTATACCGCTTTCAAACTCCTAAAGGCATTAAAAAAAAGATAAGAGCAAAAAAACCCATTCCAAGGAAAGCAACTTCAAAGGCTAAAGAAATAGCCCACACAGATAAAAAAAGAACCAGCATAAGAGCTATGGCAACTCAAAAAATGAGAGCATCTTCTTACCTCCAAACAATTGCATTAGTTCTCCAGCAATAATTCTTAACCAGACTGAAATGGCTGAAATTACAGAAATATAATTTAGAATATGAAAATAAAGGAAGATCACCTAGATTCAGAACAACGTTAAAACCCAATCAAAGGAATGTAAGGAATATAATAAAATGATGCAGTAGCTGAAAAATGAAATGGCAATTTTAAGAAAGAACCAAACTAATCTGATATAGCTAAAAAACTCACTTCAAGAACTTCATAATACAATGTCAATTATTAACAGCAGACTCATTCAAGCTGAGGAATGTACATCAGAGCTCAAAGACTAGTTATCTGAAATAATAAGACAAAAAGACAAAAGAATAAAAAATAATGAACAATCCACTGAGAAATATGGGATTATGTAAAGTCACCAAAACTACAACTCATGGGTATCCCTGAAAGAGAGAGAGAGAAAGGAAGTAACTTGAAAAACATATTTGAGAATATCATAGATAAAAATTTCCCCAACCTTGCTAGAAAGGCTAACATTCAAAGTCAGGAAATGTAGAATATCCCTGCAAGACACATACAAAATGGTTATTTCCAAGCACAGAGTCATCAGATTCTCTAAGGTTGAAATGAAATAAAAAGGTAAAAGACAACTAGAGAATAATGGCAGATTACCTGCAGAGGCAACCCCATTAGGCTAACAGTGAACCTTTCACCAGAAACACTGTGAGCCAAAAGAGATTTAAAGGCCAATATTTAGCACTCTTAAAGAAAAGAAATTACAACCAACAATTTTGTGTCCAGTAAACTAAGCTTCATAAGTTAAGGAGAAAAAAGATCCCTTTCAGATAAGCAGATGCTAAGATAATTCATTACCATCAAATCTACCTTACAGGAGTTCCTTAAGGGAGTATTAAATATGGAAATGACCATTACTGGCCACCACAACAGCACATTTAAACATAGATCTTTGACACTACTAAGCAACTACACAATTAAGTCTGCACAATAACCAGCTAACAATACAATGACAGGATCAAATCTCCAGATATCAACCTGAATAAAAATGTGCAAATTCCCAATTAAAATATTTGAACAGACTATCAAGTTGGATAAAGAAGTGAGAGCCAACTATATGCAGTCTTTCAGAAACCTATTTCACATGAAATGACACCCACTGGTTCAAAGTAAAGGGATAGTGAAAAAAATCTACCAAGCAAATGGAAAACAGGGAAAAGCAGAGGTTACTCTTCTTATTTAAGACTAAACAGACTTTAAACCAAGAACAATCAAAAAAGACAAAGAAGGGTACATATTGATAAAGTGTTCAATTCAACAAGAAGGTCCAACTATTCTAAGTATATGTGCACCCAACATAGGAGCATCTATATTCATAAAACAAGGTCTTAGATATCTACAGATATACTTACACAATAATAGAAGAAGACTTCAACTTCACAGCAACAGTATTAGATTATCAAGGCAGAAAACTAACAAAGATATTTGGGTTTGAACTTCACACTTGACCAAATGGATCTAATGGACATCTATAGAACTCTCCACCCCTTGAAACAGAATATACATTCTTCCCATCTTGTCATAGCACATACTCTAAAACTGACCACACAATTGGTGATAAAACCATTATCATCAAATAGAAAAAGCAAAAAAATAAATAAATAAATCATATAATCCAAGCTCTCAAACATCAGGTCAGTAAAAATAGAAATCAGTACCTTAAAGAAATGCTGAAAACCATACAATTACATGGAAACTAAACACCCTGCTCCTTAATGACTTTAAGTAAACAAAATAATTAAGGCAGAAATCAAGAAATTCTTTGAAACTAATGAGAACAAAGATTCAACATACAAGAATCTCTGGGATGCTGCTAAAACAGTGTTAAGAGGGAAATTCATAGCACTAAATGCTCACATAACAAAGTTAGAAAAATCTCAAATTAGCAACCTCACATCATATCAAGAAGAAACGTGAGAATAAAAGCAAACCAATACTAAAGCTATCTTAAGACTAGATAAGCAAAATAACAAAAATTTGAGCTGAACTGAAGAAAATTGAGATAAAAAAATACAAAAGATCAACTAATTCAGGAGATTGTTTATTGAAAGAATAAGATTTATAGATCAGTAGCTAGACTAATAAAGAAAAAGAGAAGATTCAAATGAACACAACCAGAAAAACAAAGGGGGATATTACCACTGACCCCAGAGAAATAAAAAAAAAAAAAAACAACAACCTCAGAGACTACTATGAACATCTCTGGCACACAAATTAGAAAACCTAGAAGAATTAGACAAATTCTTAGAAACATACAACTTCCCACAATTGAACCAGGAAGAAATTGAATACCTGAACAGACCAATAATAACTTTCAAAATTGAATTAGTAATAAAAAGCCTACCAACCAAAAAAAAGCCCAAGGCCAGAGGGATTCACAGACAAATTATACCAGATATTTCAGGAGGAGCTGCTATCATTCTTACTAAAACAATTCCAAAAAATCAAGGAGGGGGGACTTCTTTGTAACTCATTATATGATGATATCATTATTCTGATACCAAAACCTGATAGAAGACATTAGGCCAATATCACTGATGAACATAGTTGCAAAAATCTTCAACAAAATTCTAGCAAACTCGATCCAGCAGTATATCAAAAAGCTAGTACCCCATGATCAAGTAGACTTATTCCTGGAATGCAAGATTGGTTCAACATATGCAAAATAATGAGACACATCACATAAACGGAACTAAAAACTAAAAAACACATGATTATCTGAATAAGTACAGAAAAGGCTTTTAATAAGATTCAACATCACTTTATGTTAAAAACCATAAAAAAACTTGTCTTTGAAGGAACATAACTCAAAATAATAAGAATTATCTATGACATACCAACAGCCAACATCATGGACACAAGCTAGATGCATTCTCCTCAAGAATAGGCAAAAGCTGGATACATTCTTTTTGAGAACTGAAACACGATAAAGATGCCCACTCTCACCACTCCTATTTAACATGGTACTGGAAGTTCTGGCCAGAGCAATTAATCGACAAATAAAAATAAAAGACATCCAAATAGGAAGTGAGGATGTCAAACTAACCCTGTTTGCACTGGGCATTGAAAAACTGGTCAATATCACTAATTACTACAGAAATGCACATCAAAACCACAAATGAGATACCATCTCACACTAATAAAATGGCTGTTATAAAAAGTCAAAATATATTAATAGCAGATGTTAATAAGTTGCAGAAAAAAGGGAATGCTTATACACTGCTGATAGAAATGTGAATTAACTTCAGCCATTGTGAAAAACAGCTTGTCAATTTCTCAAAAAACTTAAAACAGAACTACCATTTGACTCAGCAATCTCATTATTGGGTATATTCCCAAATGAATATAAATCACTCTATCATAAAGACATATGCATGTACATATTCATCATAGCAGTATTCAAAATAGCAAAGACATGAAATCAACCTAAATGTACATCAACAGTAGAATGAATAAAGAAAATATATGTGTACACCATGGAATAGTAAACCACCATAAAAAAGAATGAAATCATGGTCTTTGCAGCAATATGGATGAAGTAGGAGTCCATTATTCTAATCAAACTAACACAGGAATAGAAAGTAAAATACCACATATTCTCACTTATGAGTGGGAGCTGAACACTACGAACTCATGAACACAAAGAATGAAACAACAGGCACCAGGGCCTACTTGAAAGTGGAGGGTGGGAGGTGGGTAATTATCTGAATATTACCTGTCAGGTACTATGCTTATTACCTGGGTGACAAAATAAGCTGCACACCAAACCCCCATGACATGCAATTTTCCTATAAAACAAACATGCACATGTACCCCTGAAACTAAAATAAATGTTTTTAAAAATATGTATATGCATGTATATGTATATTTATTTTAAAAAATTTTAAATATAGTATATGGGCTAGCTTCAAATAGATTGAAACATGGCTAAATTCTCTTTGAACTTGTTTCCTCCTTCCCTGTAAACTGTGGGTAATCTTAGGCTAAGGAAAGTTTATATGTGACATTCACACATATATTATGTCATAATTACTTTTACCTGGAAATGTTACATAGAAATTTATATTAGAAGAAATAATATTTTTGTTTGATAAAAAAGAAAAACATTCTAATTAGAATTTGTTTTTGTTCTTAAAGAACATAATTGTGAGCCGAGCACAGTGGCTAAGGCCTGTAATCCCAGCACTTTGGGAGGCCGAGGTCGGTGGATCATGAGGTTAGGAGATTGAGATCATCCTGGCTAACATGGTGAAACCCCGTCTCTACTAAAAATACAAAAAATTAGCAGGGCATGGTGGTACATGCCTGTAATCCTCAGCTACTCAGGAGAATCGCTTGAAGCTGGGAGGCAGAGGTTGCAGTGAACTGAGATAGTACCACTGCACTTCAGCCTGGGGGATAGAGCGAGAGTCTATCTCAATAAAAAAAGAAAAAAAAAAGTATATAATTGTGTAGGTAGAAAACTCCAATAGAATAATTAAAAAGCTACCAGAATTAAAAATAAATTTTGAAATATTGCCTTAAAAACACAAAGCAAAAGAAATTAAATACCAGCAACAAAGAATTGGAACATAACATTTTAAACATAAATTTCATAAAAACACCAAAATAATGAATTCTTAGAGGTATAATTAACAAAATGGTGACAATTTCTCTACTTTCAAGAATAAAAAGCATGCTTAGGATTAATTAAACAGGATATACTGTACTCATAATTGGAAGAATTGACATTGTTAATGTTATTTAACCCTCAATTTTTTTATGCACTCAGTATAGTCCCAATCAAAATGCTCATAGGGTATTTTGTAGAAATTAGCATGATAGATCTAAAATTATGAGGGTATGCAAAGGAACTAAATTATGAACCTTTTGTAATAACTAGAAATCAGGTGGAAGATTGTCACATTATCATAAGGCTAACATTCACATTATCATAAGGCTAACAATTGAAGGCAGTGGCATTCCATCTTGAGCAGTTGCTGTGAAGACACCAGCTGCAGTGTGAGAGTGGCAGGCAGGACTGTATGCTCCATGGAGCCGGTGGGAGTCAGGAACAGGTGGGAGCCATGTCCCCTTCTGAGTTGAATAGATGGGAGCCCTGCCCTCCTGGGCACAGCTGCAACTACGTAGTTGAGGCTGCCAACCCGAACATCTCTGTGCTCTTGGGGGCCCAGAAATCCCTCATCCCCACAGGCTCAGAAGGCAATAGGGAAAATGTTTCCAGGGCATGTCAGAGACCTTCATGGCAGCTGCTCTCATTACAGGCCCAGGGACTAAGATAAAAAAACTAGTATTTTGGGGCTGGCCCAGAGCACCCCTAGAGACTTTGTTCCTTGTGTTCCAGCTGCTCCAGCCATGGCTAAAAAAGGCCAAGGTACAGTTCAGGCCACGGCTCCAGAGGGTGCAAGCCCCAAGCCTTGGTAGCTTCCATCCTTCCTGCAGGTGCACAGAAGTGAAGAATTGAGGTTTGGGAATCTCTGCCTAGATTTCACAAGATGTATGGAAATGTCTGGATGTCCATGCTGAAGTGTCCTGCAGGAGTGGAGTCCCCATGGAGAACCTCTGCCAGGGCACTGCAGTACAGAAATGTGGGGTTGAAATCCCCACACAGAGTCCCCACTGGGGCACTGCCTACTGGACCTGTGAGTAGAGGGCTACCATCTTCCAGATCTCGGAATGGGAGATCCACTGTCAGTGTGCACCAGGTACCTGGAAAGCTTCAGGCACACACCAGCCCATGAAAGCAGCCAGGAGGGTAGGTATACCCTGCAAATCCACAGGGGTGGAACTGACCAAGCCTGTGGAAGTCCAGCTCTTGAATCAGCATGACTTGGATATGAAACATGGTATCAAAGGAGATTATTCTGGAGCTGTCAGATTTATCTGCCTTGCTAGATTTCAGATTTGCATGGGGCCTGTAGACCCTTCATTTTTGACAATTTCTTCCATTTGGAATGGGTGCATTTACTCAATGCCTGTACCTCCACTGTATCTAAGAAGTAACTAACCTGCTTTTGATTTTACAGGTTTGTAGGCAAAATGTTATTGCCTTGTCTCAGATGAAACTTTGAATTGTAGACTTTTGAGTTAATTCTGAAATTAGTTAAGACTTTGGGGGACTGTTGGGAAGGCATGATTGGTTTTGAAATATGAGGATATTAGAATTGGAAGGGATCAGGGACAGAATGATATGGTTTGGCTCTGTCCCCACCCAAATCTCATCTTGAATTTTAGCTTCCATAATTCCCATGGTTTGTGGGAGGTAACTGAATCATGGGTGAAGGTCTTTGTCATGCAGTTCTAGTGATAGTAAATAAGTCTAACAATATCTGATGGTTTTATAAAGGGGAGTTTCCCTTCACATGCTCTCTTGCCTGCCATCATGTGAGATGTGACTCTGCTCCTCGTTCGCCTTCTGCCATGATTGTGAGGCCTCCCCAGTCACGTGGAACTGTGAGTCAATTAAACCTCTTTCCTTTATAAATTTGACAGTGTCAGGTATGTCTTTATTAGGAGCATGAGAAGAAACTAATATGTGTCATCTTGGTAAAGTTTTTGGGAAATTAATTAGCAAAGTATTTTAGAGATAAAATTGTTTATTAGTTCCTGTGTCTTCCATTACAAATTACAACAAAGTTATTGATTTAAAACAAGAAATGTATTATTTCACAGTTCTAGAGGACAATGTCCAAAATCATTTTTATTGGGTTGAAATAAAAGTGTAAGCAGGGTGACATTCCCCCAGGATTCCCTAGAAGTGAGTCAATTTCTTGTCTCTTCCAGCTTCTGACGACTGCCTGCATTCCTTGGTTGTGGACACACCATTTCAATTTCTGCCTACTGACCCCAAGGACTTCCCATCTTCTATGGAATGTGTTCAATCTCCTTCTATCTATAATTGCACTTAGTTATGCCCACCCAGGAAATCCAGTTAATTTTCTTTTTTTTAAATCTCTGTTTATTCCCATTGGCAAAGATAATTTTTTCTTATAAAATTATTTATACATTACAGGTACCTGGACTTAATATATTTGAGAGTCAAGCATTTTGCTTACCACAATTGATAGAATATTTTAAATAGAGGATTGCAAGCTATTTCGGTATATTTCATAGGGTCAGTTTTCTTCACAGATATTTCCAGCTTTTCTCCTTTTAGGTACTTAATATGTTTATCTTTCCCTAGGCAGCTAAAGTTCGACACATTCAAATTACATTTTTGTCAATGGTGTGTGTGTTCCTAGTGTGATTCATCACATTTTTTTTTATCATCTACTGCACTGACCAGTAATTGTAAAATTGAAGAGGCTCAGCCAGCCTGAGGGAGTCAATGACAATGAGAGAATCTGAAACACACTTTGTTATCCGGAATTAGAAATGTTACATAATTTGAACCTATCTGCTTCATTGACTTTTCAGCTATAATTTTTGCATTATATTTATTTTTTCCCTAGGGATTTCAATATGTATTTTTAACTCATTAAAACATACTTTTAGTTAATATTGTATCCGTTTATATGTAATGTAAGTGCCTAATGACTACTTGTTATTTTTCATTTCCTCTCATAGATGCTATGGTTTTCATAAATATTATAAGTACATATATTATAAATCCTATAATATAGTATTATCAGTTTCTCTTTACATAGCCATATATTATAAAAAAATTAGAAGTAATAAAATATTACTGTATATTTACCAAAATATTTGCTATTACTGCAGTCTTCAGTGATTCATGAAGAATTGAGTTTCCATTTTACGTCAATGCTCTTTAGACTCAAAGACTCCCTTCATATTTTCTGTATTCAGGTGTATTAGAAATAAACACTTTTTATTCTTATTTTCATGCTTTATTTTTTACTCAATCTTCATTTTTAAATGACTTTTTTGGACTATATATATTTTGGTTGATATTTTTATCAGAAATGTAAGTATGTTGTCTTTTTTTTGGCTTTTGTTTTTGACGATGAGTAAGCTATAATTACCCTGTTTCTTCCTTATTATACAAGATGTCCTTTTTCTTTTAAGCTTTTCTCCTTAACTTTGGTTTTCAAAAATTTGACTATGATTACCTAGTGGACTTATCCTTTTTTGTCTTTGCTGAGATTCTTGCATATATGGTTTTTTTTGTTTTCTTTGTTTGTTTTTTGACGGAGTCTTGCTCTGTTGCCAGGCTGGAATCCAGTGGCGCAATCTTGGCTCACTGCAGTCTCCACCTCCCGGGTTCTAGCGATTATCCTGCCTCAGTCTCCTGAGTAGCTGGGATTACAGGTGCATGTCATCACACTCAGCTAATTTTTTGTATTTTTAGTAGAGACTGGGTTTCACCATGTTGGTCAGGATAGTCTCAATCTCCTGACCTCGTGATCCGCCCACCTCAGCGTCCCAAAGTGCTGGGATTACAGGCGTGGGCCACCGCACCCGGCCTTAGTTTATGTTCTTAAACAAATATGTAAAGTGTTTAATCATGATTTGCTCAAATATATGATTGCACTTTTTCTATTTCTGAGTTTTAAATTTTATGCTGTTTGATATTTAATATTATTCAATGGTTTACTGAGGTCTGGATTTTTTTCTTAAATGTTTCCTCTCCTTGATATAGAGATTGAATAATTTCTACTGATAAATCCCAGATTAAACATTTCTTTTGCCATTTCAAATATAATCTTACTTCCATCTATTGTAGTTTTCACTCCAAGTATTGTGCATTTCAGTTCTAAAATTTTATTTGCTTATGTTTATAGCTTAATTTCCTACAATTTGATGCATATTCATTCATTATAATAACCATATTTTCTTTAAGTCCTTGAACATATTTGTGATAGCCACTTCAAATGTTTTATCTGCTACCATCAATGACTGGGTTATCTTAGAGCTGGTTTTTACTAACAATTTTATTTTCTAATTATGTATCACATTTTTCAGCTCCTCAGCATGTCTAGTAAATTATAATTGTGTTCTGGACATTTGGAAAAGTACAAATTCTAGATTTTATCATCATTTTCTAAGGAATCTCAAGGGTTTGGGGGGTATTGTTTTGTTTCGTTTTTACAGTCAAGAAGTAAATTTACTAATGGGTGAAGCTGATCCTGCTGAAGCTTGATTTGTAATTAATTAATTTTTTTAGTGAGTCACGAGATGCCTTAACTTTACGACTTAGAACAACACTTCTCTAAAAATGTAGCTTGTCTGTGAAATAATCTAAGAACCCAAGATATTCTGAGAGAGCCTTCCTCTACCGTTCATCAGAATTCCTAAAACTTACAGCTCTATGTATTCTCTTAAATCTTTCTACAAATCACATATCTCCTTTCCTTTTTGTTTAATGTAATTTGGTTTCATTTATGTAACTGTTTATCTTTCTTTATATGTGCCACTTCCAATTTCCCTCATTCTATTTTAGGACTCCCAACTGTCTTAACTATAGTTAACTTAGCTCATTTATATTTGCTTTCTGCCTTGTGGTGAGTTTTCCTTCATAATTTCATGTGCTGACTAAAGATTTATTTTTAGACTTAAAAATGTTCTTGTATTATCATAGATTAAAATACTTTTATACAGTGCGTGACATCAGCAAGGCGGCAAGGTAGAAAGCTTCTAGTCTTTGCTCTGCCACAGAAACACTGGATAAACAACAACATTAACAACTAGAATAGCATTGTGAGAAATCTTGTAACAAGTTAAGAAGCTGTAGAAAACAAGCAAACTTTTGCTTGCCATTGTCTCACTTCCTTTTCAATGCAATGCCTACAAGAAATGCTAAAGTGAGTTCTATCACTTAAAATCTCTAAATGTTATTTGAGTTTAGATTTTTCATTTCCATAGAATGATTGATTTTTTGACATTTGAACATTCTTAATACTTCTGTAAAGTATCAAGACTTACAGTAAGATATACGTATCTATACAAATGTAAGTAAATAGCTACATGTGTGCATGTGTGTATATGTGTAATTATTTTATTTTTAGCATTGCACTGTTTTTGAATCACTCATGTCCTATTGGTAAATCTGATAATATTTATTGTGATTTGATATTTTCACATTCTACTTAAGACTAAGAAAATGTACATGTTTAAGAAAGGATGAAGAAATTTCTTTCTTAGAATAGTAAGGTAATTTATTTTCTTACCTGAAAAAACAAAAATATACAAAGTTGTTTGTTTATTCTTATTTATAAAAATTGTTGTCATTGCATATCTCATATCACTTTTAGTAAGAAATCAGACTTAAAAATACTTATGTATATTTCATTTTTATATTAACCTAAATCTGTCTTTACAGTTTCTTACAGTTGTCATTTCAATTTAATTAACGCATTACTTTATTCTTTTGCAAACCAGCCCACACATTCCCAGAAATATGAAGTTTTTGTGAAATGCAAATCAAAAAGTATGCAATGAAAAGTGCTTTCATCATACCACTTAAAATGGCTTATTAAATTTTTGATAGATATTGTAGGAAAAGGTATGCAGTTTTTTAGCATGGCCTTTAGATCTGTTGCTTAATACATTATTTCTAGAAATTTAATTCTTTCTGATATCTACATTATATATTTATACACATATGGGAATTGTTTTACGTTGTGATTTTTCTGAAAATCATCCTAATCATGTTTGTTTAATATTTTTTCTTCATATTCCAACATAAAACGTGTGAAGTTTCTGTTACAAGAGTGAAGTCCTTGGTCTTTTACTCTCTCACACACTTTTTAAAATATCGCTATATAAGGATGTCAATCATAATTTAAAATTCCTTTTCTAAATATGGTTGTATTTCATTAATATTTACTGAGTTTATAATTATGTCCTTTCATGCAAATGTTTGATACTAGATCTTTGGGAATATTTAGTACACATAAACAATAAGTATGTTACATTTTGGCGGTATACTATCAGAATTTTTACTTGTTAGAGTTTATAATTAGAAACAAGTTTCTATGTTTTTATTCTGTGCAAACCGTATTCCATATGACTATAGATTATCAATATTGAATCTTCTGTCTAAGTAGACAGCACTTGCTATTGCCATGCAGAGACAGAAAGTTTAAGTTAAATATCTAACTATCTATAGTAGCTCACTATATTGATAATTATTTAGACCATTGCATATATAAGACAGTCATTATGTTCACAAAATAAGTGGCTGAATAATTTTACTTCTAACGTTTCCTCTAGTATTAATATTTTAACTTTGTAATTTTAAATATATGTTCATAATAAACTTCTAGAAGGAATCAAAAGGAAATTTAAAAATAACATTCTGTAAACTACTACTACTCATTCATGTTAATTACATCTACACTTGAATATGGCTTTATAAATTCAAAACATTATACCTATAACAAAATGTATGATAGTTTTTAACAACAAAGTTTCTATCAATCATGCAAAGTTTTTGTTGTTGTTTTGTTGTAGCATAGCAGAGAAGGCACATCACAATATATATTTTCATTATAATAAACACTTCATTGGTCTTATTATTGAATCTTCTGTGCCCATTCCATTCACAAGGGTAATAATTTAAGACAATTTTGGAAATTTTATTCTCTTGCCAGTAACTGATTAATGCAGAAATGTGGAATTTTCATATTTGTGTTATCTAGAATTATTGTATCTATATTATCCTTACTATGGGAAGCATCTGAAAACAAAACTTATACACGGAATGCCAGTGCAAAGATAGAAGGGACATGACATCGTTGAATCACTGAATTGTTCATCAGTCAGATCTTTGCAGTGCAGCTTATGTGATAAAACATATCTGGCCAGGCGCAGTGGCTCACGCCTGTAATCCCAGCACTTTGGGAGGTCAAGGCAGGAGGATCACGAGGTCAGGAGATCGAGACCATCCTGGCTAACACGGTGAAACCCCATCTCTACTAAAAATACAAAAAATTATCCGGGCAAGGTGGCAGGCGCCTGTAGTCCCAGCTACTCGGGAGGCTGAGGGAGGAGAATGGCGTGAACCTGGGAGGCGGAGGTTGCAGTGAGCCAAGATCGCGCCACTGCACTCCAGGCTGGGCGACAGAGCGAGACTCCATCTCAAAAAAAAAAATAAATAAATATATCTAATTACTATTTAAATGTATTAAATTCAGTGGGGTTTTTTTTGTTGATGTTAATTGTGGCTTACATCATGTTAACATATTTGAGCCCTCTGTTCTTCAGAGGCGAGAGTTACAGGTAGCTTCAACATGTTAAAGTTTTATATCAGTCATTCTTTAAAATTAATTAATTAATTTATTTATTTATTTCTTTATTTATTTTGACATGGAGTCTCACTTATTCTGTTGCCAAGGCTGGGGTGCAGTGCTGCGTTCTCAGCTCACTGCAACGTCTGCCTCCTGGGTTCAAGTGATTCTCCAATCTCAGTCCCCCAATCAGCTGGGACCACAGGTGCACCATGCCCAGTAATTTTTATATTTTCAGTAAAGATGGAGTTTCACCATGTTGTTGATGCTGGTATTTACATTTCAAATTCAGTTTATTTATATGTAAAAGCTAAATGTAAACAAAGAAAAATAGTCAACCTTAGATTTGTTATAAAATTCAATTATTGTTAAAGGTTTGTGTAATATGAAGAGTGTATCAAGCTAATTTTGAACAGTATGTGAAGGAAAAAATTTGAACCCTATTTGTTTATCTAAGCTGAAGATGACAAAAACAAAATTTCACCCTATTTCCACTTAATTTTTAAATAAATTAGGCAAAAAAGTAAATGCTTAGTCCAATCAATAAGAGGAGACTGATTCAGAAGAGATGAATATATAACCAGTAATACATCTCAATCTCAAGAATGCAATAGAAAAATTGATAGTGATGGAAGTGCTCAGCAAAAGCAAAACTATGCAAATGTAATAGAGTTATCAAAGATTAAAGGAATTCTGGTCTGTTATGGAATGAATGTTTGCATTTCCTCCTCCCAAATTCATATGTTGAAACCCTAATCTCCAATGGGATAGTATTGGAAAATGAGGACTTTGGGATGTAATTAGGTTGTGAGGATGGATTTGTGCCCTCATAAGAAGAGACAGAAGAGAGCTTGTTTCTTGTCTCTCTGCTGTCTATCATGTGATGATACAATAAGATGATAAAATATAAAATAGAAGCTCACCAGGCACTGAATTTGCTAGTACCTTAATTTTGTATGTCCTAGCCTTCAGAACTGTGACAAATAAATTGTTGTTTAAGCCACCTAGTCTATGGTAATTTTTCTATAGACGTCAGAACTGACTATAACATAGTCCAACAAAATATTAGTCTCAATTAGCTTTGAATTTTCCTTTTTTTTTTTTTTTTTGACACAGCATCTTTCTCTGTCCCCCAGGCTGGAGTGCAGTGGCACAATCTAGGCTCACTGCAAGCTCCGCCTCCCAGGTTCACGCCATTCTCCTGCCTCAGCCTCCCGAGTAGCTGGGACTACAGGCGCCCACCACCAGGCCCGGCTAATTTTTTGTATTTTTAGTAGAGACAGGGTTTCACCGTGTTAGTCAGGATGGTCTCGATCTCCTGACCTCGTGATCTGCCCGCCTCGGCCTCCCAAAGTGCTGGGATTACAGGTGTGAGCCACTGCGCCCGGCCTGAAGTTTCCTCTTAATGCAAACACAATCCACAAAGAGTGCACTGTGAACAAAATGTCCTTCAGGTGATGGGCCCAGTGCTTGGGAAAGCTTTTGCAAACAATTCTCACAACAAAGAATGGGAAAGAGGATTCTCTAAAGCGACCTCAAATAAGAGCAGAAGAATTACCAAATCTCAATCTTTTGTCCCCAGATACTTGGGAGAAAGCAATGATAGTAAGGATAAAAAAGGTATGGCTGGAACACAGTGTCCGAGGTAAAGAAAAATACTCATTTTTTCACTATCTGTGACTTAAAAAGGTCACACTTGTTAAACATTTACTATCGAACCACTGGGTTTAAATTAAATTATAGAAGTAATTACATTCAACATAAAGCTCCATACATACCAATAAAATAAAGATGGTAAATCTAAATAAAGAGAAAAGACTAATTATGTGCTATTTTTCTTCAAAAGCAATTTTCAAATGTAAGAACACAAAATGTTTGAAAGCATAAGTATGAGAAACCTTTCAAACATTTCCTAAAAGAGCTAGTATAGCTATGTTAAGGAGATACAGTAAACCTTAAAGAAAAATGTAGCATGAGAGACAAAGATTGTAATTATAAAAGAAACTTTTCAACAGGAATGTGTAAGAATTCTAAGTGTGCAATTAATAAGATAGTTGTTATATATAATACAGTATTTAAAGAGAAACTACATTAGAATTTGAAATAGAGACAAATCTACAAATACCTTTTGGTATTCTTAAAAATCTTTTTCAAGTGAGACTATTTTTAAAAAATTAGAAGATTTAGTAAATAATATCAATAAACAACAGATTTCATTGAAGTATATAGCATGCAAATGCTTTTCAAAGAACCATGTGTCATTTATTTACCAAATCTATTTATTTACCAAATCTTTTTACCAAAATAGATTATATCCTGAGTCATAAAAAGGTTTCAGCAATTTTAGAAGACATGACTTATATAATTTCCTGATGACTTTAAAATTAAATCAGATTCAATAACAAAAAGTTAATTAGAAAATCAAGGAGTTTGAAAATTAAGTGACACTCTGAACGATAAGTCACAGGGCCAATAACAGTACATTTTATTTAAAAATGAGTAAATTGACAAAATAACAAAATTTACTAGATTTAGGAAAGCAACAAGTCATCAGATTTTTATTGTCATTAAATAAAATATTATCAGGAAAAGGTTGAAAAGTAATGACATAGGCTTCCCAAATATACATAACAAAATGTAAGTTATATCTAAATAAAGTAGAATAGAGGAAATAACAAATATGATGAAGAAACTTATGAAACAAAATATAGATGTAAAATGAAAAGAACTAAAAATTTTTAAATGAAAGGTCAGCGCAAACCAATAAAATTTCTAAAAAGACTGGATAATTAATGAGAGAAATATAGATTAATAATATCACAACTTTAAAAAATTCCGTGGACAGATACTAAAGTTATTTAGAGTATAGTTAGGAAGTTGCAGAAAATAACTTCTTGTCAATTAGTTTGATAATTTAGATGATAAAGACAACTTTTATGAAACACTGAAAAAAACCCTAATAATAACATAAAAATAGCCCTATGTGTATATGAAAATATCAAGAGTCCTATATGAACCTAAGAAACTCAATTTGTAATTTGAAACACTGTTATAAAATCAATTCTAGGACCAGATGGTTCAATTACAAATTCCTCAAATCATTCAAAGGAGTAATATCACTAATTTACAAACTGCCAGAAAATACAAAAAGTTAGAACACTTTTCATCTAATTTTTATGAAGAAAATATATGTTTTATACAAAAAGCTAAGATATAAGATAAAATAATGATGAGGTT
Source organism: Gorilla gorilla gorilla (assembly GCF_029281585.2). NCBI lineage: Eukaryota > Metazoa > Chordata > Mammalia > Primates > Hominidae > Gorilla > Gorilla gorilla. Next base: position 174,567,525 of record NC_086017.1, read on the forward strand.
ATAGCTCTTTTAAATATGTATATGTTTGTGTTAATATCTCTCATATGTATATATATAAAATGCTACCAAGTTAAATTTATGGTAGATTAAAAGCAAACTACCTAATAATCATTTGACATTTTGCAAGAAATGTAAAAATGGCTTAAAATTGAAAAGCAATATAATTTACTGTGCCAATAAATGTTAAGCAATCATGTAATCATCTCAATAAATGCCACAAGAACATTGGATAAAATCCATTTGTGATCATAAACTCTGAACTTATTAGAAATAGAAGAAAATGCATTGTTCTGACAAAAGGCACTCCTAAAAGTCATACAGAAAGAATAATACATACTGAAACAATAGTACATACTAATGAAGTAGTGAATAAGGAAATCAACTACATATGGCTGAAAAAAATCATATTCAGTTACATTCAATTACTTTTCTAGGACTCACTGGAGAACTAAGATGGTGGGACAAACTTAACACCCCATGCCTCCCCAAACTTGGAGACATAGAAATAAGAGCTGAGATCTGCTTATCTGGAGCAGAAGGCACTGGAGCCATAAGCTGGTGGGACCATTTAGATGCACTGCTAGAGGCTAGTGTGAACTAGTATGAGACTGAGAAAATTGCAGAAGATTTCGTCTTAGGAAGTTTCAACATTTGGTTATTTTAACTTCCATTACCCCACCATGTTCTTATCAAAAATATTTGAGGGAGATTGCCCTCATGGTTCTGGCAAGGGGAAAAAAAGAATATCAACTGTGAAATATTTCCAAACTATTCGAGATAACAAAGGCATACTCTTTGGAACCAAAGACTTATTTCAAAGCCTTTTCCTGAGGAGGAGTGGCATTCATCCTACTCCTGCTCCTCTAGTTTTCATATTTCAAATAAGGGAGGAAAAACATGGATATCACTTGGAATCACTTGAGAAAGTCACAGCTCAGAGACACAGGCTCAAGAATGTGATATAATTGGAAAATTACAAGACATTCCTCTCACTACAGATTAATACCATACTAATAAAGTTTTAAAATAATAGCAATAGATTACAGCTGAAACATTTGCAAGCAAAAGCCTCTTTTTGTGGAGAAGGACTTAGGGAAACCCAAGTGAAAAGTAAGAGCAAAAATAAAGACACCAGAGGAATTTTAAGCTTCTGTCACCTACGGCAACAGAAAATATTAAACATTTAACAGAAAACATTTAACCCCTAGTCGGATTAAATCTTCAAACTTTAGTATTATTTACCTCAGATCTTATTAACTAATACACTGTATCTGGATTTAAATAACAACAGCAACATAAATCAGAAGGCATTTCAAAAATAGAAGAAAATAGAGTCTGAACAAAAAAAGGAAAAGAACCAGACACATATGTCTATCCTTATGCCAGTACCACACTGTCTAGATTACTTTTGCTTCACAGTAAGTTTAAAATAGGAAGTCTGAGCCCTTTTACTTAAAAATGTCTTAAGAAAACAAAAATAGAAACACAACATACCCAAACTTTTGTGATGAAACAAAAATAGTACTCTTAGAAAAGTTGGTAGCAATAAATGCCAAAAAAGAGGAAAGAACTCATATAAACAACCTAACTTTACACTCAAATAACTAGAAAAAGAACAAATTAAGCTCAAGCTTACTAGAAGGGAAAATTTTTAAAAAGATTAGAGCAAAAGCAAATAAAATGGAGACTAGAAAAGTAATAGAAAGATCAATGAAACTAAAAGTGAATTTTCTTGAAAGATAAAATAATCGACAAACTTTTAGCTACAGTAACAAAGAAAAAGAGAAAAAAGACCCAAGTAAAAAGTTCTGTTATTAATTTTTCTTTTAGTTTCTTTATTGACCCACTGGTTGTTCAGGGGAGCATGTAGTTTATTTTCCACATATTGTGAATTTTCCAATATTTCTCCTGCTATTGATTTCTAGTTTTATACCATTGTGGTTGGAAAAGATACTTGATATGATTTAAATATTTTTTTATTTGGACTTGTTTGTAGTCTATGTTCCATGTGCATTAGAGAATAATGTGTATTCTATGCTTTGGGGTAGAATGTTCAATATATGTCTATTAGGTTAATTTGGTCTAAAGTGTAGTTTAAATCGGATGTTTCCATATCGAGTTTCTGACTAGATGAGGCCATTGTTGAAGTGATGTATAGAAGTCTGCAGCTATGATTGCGCTGAAGTCTATCTCTACCTTTAAATCTTCAAATATTTGCTTTACATGTCTAGGTGCTCCAATGTAGAGTGTGTATATATTTTTATTGTTATATCTCCTTAATCAATTGACCTCGTTATCACTGTATAATGATCTTTCTAGTCTCATTTTACAGTTTTTAATTTAAAGCCTATTTTGTCTAATATAACTACCCCTACTCTCTTTTGGTTTCCATTTGGATGCAATCTTTTTTCATCTCTTTGCTTTCAATTTACGTGTATCCTTAAAAATGAAATGAGTCTCCTGTAGGCCGCATGTAATTGGATTTTTTTAAAGTCCATTCAGCCACTGGAGTATGTCTCTTGATTGCAAAATTAAACCCATTTACATTCAAACTGATTATTGATAGGTAGGGAGTTACTACCTATCAATAATCTAGTTGTTAAGTCTAGATTTTTCACAGATGTTCTTTAACAAGTCCATGAAGTTTTCTCCTTTTTTATTAGCTGATACATATTTTTATACATTTCCATTAAAAGATGTTGGCTTATGGCAAATGTTTTTCTACTTCTAATGAGATGATCACAAGATTTTATTTTCTCTTTTTAGTCTCTTAAAATGGAGGAATACATTGTTTACATTTTAATGCAACTCAGTACTGTATTCCTGAGATAAAACTTACTTGTGGATGACATATTTATTCTTTTATACATTGCTGAATTAAAATTTCAAACACAGTTTATTAAGAATATTTGCATCTATGTTTATTTGGAATATTGGTCTATAATTTCTTGAATTGCAATGGTTTGTCTCAGTTTGGCATTAATGTTTCATAAAATAATTTAGGTGCTATTCGAGGTTCATTCATATTACTTATAAACTTTATTTAATTATTTAATTTGTAACAGATTTCAGTAACTTCATTTATAAATTGAATGAAGCATAATTTTGTAATTATTTTATTTAATTTTCAGTTAATTCTAATTTAAATAATTTTAAAAATATGTATAAATTTTTATTTTTTAATTCAGTATATGTTCTTTTATTATAGGAGTTAAATCATGCTTATAATGTGTTCTTATTAAACATGATTGGGTATATAATATATACTAATTTGGGAAATTTTATACAAATATTTATTAGCTCAGGCTAGCTAATATGTTATTTAGATGTTTTGAATACTTTATCTGTGAATAAGAGATACGTGAACATATTTGGCTTATTGAGGGTTTGACAATTGCTGTACTTTTCAGTTAAATTTCATACTATTACATCTGAAAAAACATTTTAAATTGTGCATCAATTTGGATATCTCATATTTTTAATTATGGAAGTTATGCATTTCTAAATGACATAATGTGTTTTTATCCCTAATTTTTTTAACCAGAATATTATTTTTTAAAAATGTAAATATAGGCCAGGTGCGATGACTCATGCCTGTAATCCCAGAACTTTTGGAGGCCGAGGCGGGCGGATCATAAGATCAGGAGTTCAAGACCAGTGTGACCAATATGGTGAAACCCTGTGTCTATTAAAAATACAAAAATTAGCCATGAGTGATGGCAGGCGCCTGTAGTCCCAGCTATTCGGGAGACCGAGGCAGGAGAATCGCTTGAACCCCAGAGGCGGAGGTTGCAGTGAGCCGGGATCGTGCCACTGCACTCCAGCCTGGGCAACAAAGTGAGACTCTGTCTCAAAAAAAAAAAAAAAAAAAAAGTAAATATAGCTATATCAGCATACTTTTTGATATAATGTGGCCAGTCTATTTTCTTACATTTTCCTGTTTTTATTTATTTACTTTAAAAATAATGTGTGGGTACATAGTGGGTGTATGTGTTTATGGGATACATGAGACGTTTTGATACAGGCATGCAATTTGAAATAAGCACACCATGGAGAATGGGGTATGTATCCCTTCAAGTATTTATACTTTGAGTTACAAATAATCCAATTACATTCTTTAAGTTATTTGAAAATATACAATTAAGTTATTATTCAATATAATCACCCTATTGAGCTATCAAACAGTAGGTCTTATTGATTATTTCTATTTTTTTGTAACCATTAATTATTCTCACCTCGCCCTCCAACACCCAGCACCATTTCCAGCCTCTGGTAACCATCCTTCTACTCTCTATATTCATGGTTTCAACTGATTTGATTTTCAAACCCCCAAATAAGTGAGAACACAAAATGTTCATCTTTCTGTGCCTGGTTTATTTTACTTAACATAATGATCTCTAGTACTATCCATGCTGTTGCAACACACTGGATGTCCTTCTTATTCATGGCTGAATTGTGTATATGTACCACATTTTCTTTATCCATTCATCTGCTAATGGACACTTAGGTTGCATCCAATTCTTAACTATTGTAAGTGCTGCAACAAACGTGAGTGTGCAGATACTTATTTGATATACTGATTTGCTTTATTTTGAGTATATACCCAACGGTGGGATAGCTGAATTATATGGTCTCGATTTTTAGGTTTTTGAGGAATCTCCATACTGTTCTCCATAGTGGTTGTGCTAACTCATATTCCCACCAATAGTGTACAAGAGTCCCCTATTCTCCATATCCTTAGCAGCATATGTTATTACCTGTCTTTTGGATGTAAGCCATTCCAACTGGGGAGAGATAATATCTCATCGTAGATATTTGCATTTCTCTGACTATCTATGAGATTGAGCCCCTTTTCACACGCATGTTTACCATTTGTATGTCTTTTGAGAAATGTGTATTCAAATATATATATTTTTTTTTTGAGATGGAGTCTCGCTCTGTTGCCCAGGCTGGAGTGCAGTGGCGCAATCTTGGCTCACTGCAAGCTCCGCCTCCTGGGTTCACACCATTCTCCTGCCTCAGCCTCCCAAGTAGCTGGGACTACAGGCGTCCGCCATCACGCCCGGCTAACTTTTTGTATTTTTAGTAGAGACGGGGTTTCACCATGGTCTCGATCTCCTGACCTCGTGATCCGCTGGCCTCAGCCTCTCAAAGTGCTGGGATTACAGGCGTGAGCCACCACGCCTGGCTCAAATCTTTTGTCAATTTTTATCAGATTATTATATATTTTTTTCCTACAGAGTTGTTTGAGCTCCTTATATATTCTGGTTATTAATTCCTTGTCAGATGGGTAGTTTGCATATATTTTCTCCCATTCTGTGCATTGTCTCTTCATTTTGTTGATTATTTCCTGTGCTTTATGAGAAGAGAGTGAAAGTATTCTAGAGTGAATACAAGGAGACAAGTATGAAAAATTAAATTACCATGAGTACGAAGAAAGGACAGCATTCCACTCACACCAATTGTGGAAGAGAAATGTGGGCCTGAAGAACAACCTGTAAGTTTGATACCATTAAATAGCAACAAAATCTCCTTATTTCATAATTACTTGTATGGTTTATATGTATAGTCTTGGGTTTGGTAAATATTCTCCTAATTGATGACATACATATTAAAGTGAAATATTTATAAGAAAAAAATCAAATTTTTATTTGAACATTATATTTTAACATGAAAGCCAAATAAAAAGTATTAAAAGCAAAAGATATAATATATAATGTCCTCTAAGTAACTTTCAAATATTAAAAAAAGATACTTTGAAACTTTTAAAAAAGGTTTTATGCTAAACTTTTTAAAGAGGTATTATTTTATCATTTATGTTTTCAAAATTTTTTCAAAATATTTCTCAAAGTTTTATATTTGTACTTTTTTGATGTTTAATATCATGTTTATTTGTTTATTTTTTATTTTTTTATTATTATTATACTTTAAGTTTTAGGGTACATGTGCACAATGTGCAGGTTAGTTACATATGTATACATGTGCCATGCTGGTGCGCTGTACCCACTAACTCGTCATCTAGCATTAGGTATATCTCCCAATGCTATCCCTCCCCTCTCCCCCAACCCCACAACAGTCCCCAGAGTGTGATGTTCCCCTTCCTGTGTCCATGTGTTCTCATTGTTCAATTCCCACCTATGAGTGAGAATATGCAGTGTTTGGTTTTTTGTTCTTGCGACAGTTTACTGAGAATGATGATTTCCAATTTCATCCATGTCCCTACAAAGGACATGAACTCATCATTTTTTATGGCTGTATAGTATTCCATGGTGTATATGTGCCACATTTTCTTAATCCAGTCTATCATTATTGGACATTTGGGTTGGTTCCAAGTCTTTGCTATTGTGAATAATGCCGCAATAAACATACGTGAGCATGAGTCTTTACAGCAGCATGATTTATAGTCCTTTGGGTATATACCCAGCAATGGGATGGCTGGGTCAAATGGTATTTCTAATTCTAGATCCCTGAGGAATCACCACACTGACTTCCACAATGGTTGAAATAGTTTACAGTCCCACCAACAGTGCAAAAGTGTTCCTATTTCTCCACATCCTCTCCAGCACCTGTTGTTTCCTGACTTCAAACTATACTGCAAGGCTACAGTAACCAAAACAGCATGGAACTGATACCAAAACAGAGATATAGATCAATGGAACAGAACAGAGCCCTCAGAAATAACGCTGCATATCTACAACTATCTAATCTTTGACAAACCTGAGAAAAACAAGCAATGGGGAAAGGATTCCCTATTTAATAAATGGTGCTGGGAAAACTGGCTAGCCATATGTAGAAAGCTGAAACTGGATCCCTTTCTTACACCTTATACAAAAATCAATTCAAGATGGATTAAAGACTTAAATGTTAGACCTAAAACCATAAAAACCCTAGAAGAAAACCTAGGCATTACCATTCAGGACATAGGCATGGGCAATGACTTCCATGTCTAAAACACCAAAAGCAATGGCAACAAAAGACAAAATTGACAAATGGGATCTAATTAAACTAAAGAGCTTCTGCACAGCAAAAGAAACCGCCAACAGAGTGAACAGGCAACCTACAAAATGGGAGAAAATTTTCGCAACCTACTCATCTGACAAAGGGCTAATATCTAGAATCCACAATGAACTCAAACAAATTTACAAGAAAAAAACAAACGACCCCATCAAAAAGTGGGCAAAGGACATGAACAGACACTTCTCAAAAGAAGACATTTATGCAGCCAAAAACACATGAAAAAATGCTCACCATCACTGGCCATCAGAGAAATGCAAATCAAAACCACAATGAGATACCATCTCACACCAGTTAGAATGGCAATCATTATATTTGTACTTTGTAAGTTTATGAAGACACAGTCAAGATTCCAGAGCAAATGATTATTAACAGATCACTCATCTTAAAATGATGAGCTATATTTTACAGAGATTGGAAGCAAATAATCTTCCTAGTTGATATTGACCACAATTCCTTCAGTTTTTGTTCCAATTATGAATCAGCTTTTCAAACAACCCCCAAGAGAAAGAAAGAAACGAGAGAGAGAGAGAGGAAGGAAGGAAGGAAGGAAGGAAGGAAGGAAGGAAGGAAGGAAGGAAGGAAGGAAGACACCAATTTCTCCAAGACACTAAACTGTTGATTTCTGGTGCTTAAATTGCCACAAAATTTGCAACAGAAAGCTACTAATACAATATATCTCTGGTCAATATGTATCACAGGCAGATGTTTTCACTCCTACCTCTCAACCAAAAAAAATAAAAAAGAAAAGAAAGAAAGAAAAAAAAAACACTGATGCCAGAACCTGTTTTACCATGTGTGATGAGGTAACTAGAAATTTGTTCCGCTTTCATTTTCAAAGTGTTATTTTCTATTTTTCTCTATGTGACCCAGTTGGATCTGGTCGCTTTCTGGTTGACTTTCAAAATGCAGTGATTTATCTCACTATAACATTTGTCTTAGCCAATTACATTCTTTTTGGTAGGAAGTCATGGACTTGAGTGTCAATAATTGTTTTGAAGAAGTCACAGATGAGAGAGAAATGAGGGGGAATAAAACACCCTCATTGTGAAGAAACTATGTGGACCTCAGCCATAAATTTGCAGAAGAATTGTCCACAAGGTAATGATAAGCATCATATAAATTATTTTGTTGAAATAAAAACCATTCTGAAAAGCTTCTTATGTATAGAATTTCCTCATAAATATTTGCTTAATTAAATTGACCAGAAGGTAAACACAGTGTCTGGAAGACATTTAAAAAATATTCATGCAACACATTAAAATAAATAGAAATTTTAGGAAACTTGGGACTAGTTATGCTATTTGTCATAATGAACTTACTTTAAAATTTATCAAAAGTTTTTTTTTCTCATTAAATCTGGAAATTAAGCAGGCACACAATGATGTAAGGAATAATGAACATTATCAAAATATGGATTCAACTCTTCTTTTCACAGCAAAACATTCAATTTAAAGATAAATCTCACAGAGACTTATACTGAAAAAAAATGTGCTTTGCAACAGAAAAAAATAAAAAAAAGAAGGCTAGTCCAAATATGGGCTAGTCTGACGCTGATGCTATTGTGGAGCATTTTATATTAGGATTCAACGTGGCTAGTCATGCCAACCTTAATACATGCAAAGCTGTTATAAATCAGGAAGCCATCTAAACTCTAGGAAAGAAAAAAGTACACCTCAGCTATAGTTAAAATGTTCTTAGGATTCTGTTTGCATGTTTACCTCTCTAAATTTGAAAATGCTAGATAGTCTTTATTGGACCCATATATGAGCTGAACCACTCATCTGTGCATATAGCTCACAGCCTATATTTCTATATTCCAGAAATGGTTCCTGGTAGACATTTCTTCGGGGGTCTATGACGTTTGACCCTCAAAGAACATTTGGTTGTGTCTACCTTTTATTTTTTCTCCATGGGGGATTTTCTGGTGAAAACTGGAAAACCTACTAGACAAATTGTAAAAGAGCTATAACACTTGGGCTGTGTCTCTTTGATCAGTCTGCTTCTAGGGCACTTATTTCAAGACTTTGAAATAGAGGAATCTGGTGTATAGAAATGCTTGTGACTTTTGCACATTGATTTTGTATCCTGAGACTTTGCTGAAGTTCCTTATCAGCTTACAAGATTTTGGGCTGAGACAATAGGGTTTTCTAAATATACAATCATGTCGTCTGCAAACAGAGACAATTTGACTCCCTCTCTTCCTACTTGAATACACTTCATTTCTTTTTCTTGCCTGATTTCCCTGGCCAGAACTTCCAATACTGTGTTGAATAGGAGTGGTGAGAGAGGACATCCTTGTCTTGGGCTAGTTTTCAAAGAGAATGCTTCAAGCTTTTGCCCATTAAGTATAATATTGGCTATAAGTCTGTCATAAATAGCTCTTATTATTTTGAGATATGTTCCATCAATGCCTAGTTTGTTGAGAATTTTTAACATGAAGCAAGGCTGAATTTTATCAAAGGTCTTTTTTGCATCTATTGAGATAATCGTGATTTTTTTCTTTTTTTTTTTTTTGGAACACAACCATAACTTTTTGTTTATTGCTTACATATTTCTTTTTTTTATTATACTTTAAGTTTTAGGGTACATGTGCACATTGTGCAGGTTAGTTACATATGTATACATGTGCCATGCTGGCGCGCTGCACCAACTCGTCATCTAGCATTAGGTATATCTCCCAATGCTATCCCTCCCCCCTCCCCCCACCCCACAACAGTCCCCAGAGTGTGATATTCCCCTTCCTGTGTGCATGTGATCTCATTGTTCAATTCCCACCTATGAGTGAGAATATGCGGTGTTTGGTTTTTTCATTCTTGTGATAGTTTACTGAGAATGATGTTTTCCAATTTCATCCATGTCCCTACAAAGGACATGAACTCATCATTTTTTATGGCTGCATAGTATTCCATGGTGTATATGTGCCACATTTTCTTAATCCAGTCTATCATTATTGGACATTTGGGTTGGTTCCAAGTCTTTGCTATTGTGAATAGTCCTGCAATAAACATACGTGTGCATGTGTCTTTACAGCAGCATGATTTATAGTCCTTTGGGTATATACCCAGTAATGGGATGGCTGGGTCAAATGGTATTCCTAGTTCTAGATCCCTGAGGAATCACCACACTGACTTCCACAATGGTTGAACTAGTTTACAGTCCCACCAACAGTGTAAAAGTGTTCCTATTTCTCCACATCCTCTCCAGCACCTGTTGTTTCCTGACTTTTTAATGATTGCCATTCTAACTGGTGTGAGATGGTATCTCATTGTGGTTTTGATTTGCATTTCTCTGATGGCCAGTGATGACGAGCATTTTTTCATGTGTTTTTTGGCTGCATAAATGTCTTCTTTTGAGAAGTGTCTGTTCATGTCCTTCGCCCACTTTTTGATGGGGTCGTTTGTTTTCTTCTTGTAAATTTGTTTGAGTTCATTGTAGATTCTGGATATTAGCCCTTTGTCAGATGAGTAGGTTGCGAAAATTTTCTCCCATTTTGTAGGTTGCCTGTTCACTCTGATGGCAGTTTCTTTTGCTGTGCAGAAGCTCTTTAGTTTAATTAGATCCCATTTGTCAATTTTGTCTTTTGTTGCCATTGCTTTTGGTGTTTTAGACATGAAGTCCTTGCCCATGCCTATGTCCTGAATGGTAATGCCTAGGTTTTCTGCTAGGTTTTTTATGATTTTAGGTCTAACATTTAAGTCTTTAATCTATCTTGAATTGATTTTTGTATAAGGTGTAAGGAAGGGATCCAGTTTCAGCTTTCTACATATGGCTAGCCAGTTTTCCTAGCACCAATGCCTTTCTTCACAGAATTGGAAAAAACTACTTTAAAGTTCATATGGAACCAAAAAAGAGCCTGCATTGCCAAGTCAATCCTAAGCCAAAAGAACAAAGCTGGAGGCATCACACTACCTGACTTCAAACTATGCTACAATGCTACAGTAACCAAAACAGCATGGTACTGGTACCAAAACAGAGATATAGATCAATGAAACAGAACAGAGCCCTCAGAAATAACGCCGCATATCTACAACTATCTGATCTTTGACAAACCTGAGAAAAACAAGCAATGGGGAAAGGATTCCCTATTTAATCATGTGACTTTTTTCATTGCTTCTGTTTATGTGATGGATTACATTTATTGATTTGTATATGTTGAATATGCATCCTAAGGATGAAGCCAACTTGATCATGTTGGATAAGCTTTTTTGATGTGCTGCTGGATTCAGTTGGCCAGTATTTTATTGAGGATTTTTCCATCGATGTTCTTCAGGGATATTGGCCTGAATTTTTTTTTTTTATATATGCCAGGTTTAGCTATCAGGATGATACTGGCCTCATAAAATGAGTTAGGGAGGAGTGCCTCTTTTTCTGTTGTTTGGAAGAGTTCCAGAAGGAATGGTGCCAGCTCCTCTTTGTACCTCTACTAGAATTTGGCTGTAAGTCCATCTGGTCCTGGGCTTTTTTTGGTTGGTAAGCTGTTACTTACTGCCTGAATTTCAGAACTTGTTATCGATCTCTTCAGGGATTTGACTTCTTCCTGGTTTAGTCTTGGGAGGGATTATGTGTCCATGAATTTATCCATTTCTTCTAGATTTCCTAGTTTATTTGCATAGAGGTGTTTGGAGTATTCTCTGATGTTAGTTTGTATTTCTGTGGAATCAGTGGTGAAATCATGTCCTTTTTAGTGACATGGATGAAGCTGGAAGCCATGATTCCCAGCAAACAAACACAGAAACAGAAAATCAAACACTGCATGTTCTCACTCATAAGTAAGAGTTGAACAGTGAGAACACATGGACACAGAGAGGTGAACATCACTCACAAGGTCCTGTGGGAGGGTGGGAGGCAAGGGGAGGGAGAGCATTAGGACAAATACCTAATGCATGTGGGGCTGAAAACCTAGATGACGGGTTGATAGGTGTCGCAAACCACCATGGGACATGTATACCTATGTAACAAACCTGTACGTTCTGCACACGTATCTCAGAACTTAAAGTAAATTTAAAATAAATAAATGAATAGAGGGATCTGACCTCTAATCTTTTCCTCCTTGGCTTGCTGAGATTGCAGGAATGCTATGGCTTGTCATTCAGAGGCTTTTTGCTTGATTGTTTAGACCCTGAACTTGTGCAGCTTAAGAGTTGTATATGTGTGTGAGGTGGGATAGTCTGGTTGTTAGGCTGAGTTTTCCATGTCTTTCTTCTCATCAAGATCTTGCCCTTCATGCTACACTTTTGTATTTCAGCCGCAAAAGAATACTTGTATGTCCACTGGTTTCACTGTACCTAGCAGAGTCCCTGTGTCTAGGAAAAGTTCAGATTCTAAGCCTTAAATGACTTAAGTCCAGATCCACAAATACACTTGTGGAAAAAAATAATGTTACTTCAGAATGTCATTTCTGCTGTCTTCCATAATCCCCTCACCAGAAAGATGGCCCCTCCTGTCTTGGAGACGTCAATATTTCTCTGATGTTTTTACATAGATGTTCTTAATGCGGCTTTTCTAGTATTTTTTTCTTCTGGGGCACACAATCTACTTCATTCTGTTTTACAGTCGATATTCCAACATATTTTTTTCTAAAAAAATATAGATTAATATACAGAAAATTTGATAACAGATGCAAACATCTCAGTGGTTTTATAATGTTTTCTACCAGAAAGTGGCACATAACCAATGTCTGTTGTTGCCTTTGACTGCAGAGTGAGAGTGGTAATCTGTTCCTGTTTGCCTGGGACATGTGAGGTTCTCAGGATGCTGGACTTTCAGTGGTACAGCAAAAAATGTTCCTGGAATATTAAGATGAGTTGATCCACCTAAAATGAAAATCTACTAATGCATTCATTTTTAACATGAGAAACACATGAGAACTCCAAATATAATAGCTCTTATTGTTTCTACTTTACACCAATGTCATGTGCCGGAGCAACAAAATGATATTCCAAAATTCTTATAACTGTTATTAAAACCTTACATTCAAACTCATAAAAGATTCAATCTCACTACTTGCTTCTTTTCTTGGAGAACATTACAAATACTATTTTGAAATAAATCTTTATGTGCTTTCTAAATTTTGTTTTGCTGTCTGATTCTATTAATTTCATAATCATGTATGATCTTCTGCAGCATATGGAAAGACCCTGAATTTTCATCCCAGATCCTCTGATAATTAGTTACATGACTTGATCAATTCTTAAAAACTCTCAGTTTTTTATCAGTAATGCATGAGTTATATTTTTTTCTTATATATTAAATGAGTTAATATCTGTAAAATACTTAAAACAGTGGCAGTTGTATTAATGCTATATAAATATTAAATAAATGAAAACAAATGCATCTACTATTTTAAATTTTGACAACGTATTTTCCTTCATAAGCTGCAGGCATAGTTATTTCTCCTATTTGAATTCAAATTGTTTGTTTTTTATAAGAAATTTCATGTAGCCATACTCTGTAACAAGTTTCGGTTGTTACAATGTGTCATGTGTTTGTATTAAACCAGTTTTGCCCAGGTTATTCAAAGAATCACACAAGGATCATTCAAAATTCCACTTGAATGTGTATATATTTATAGGCTCCTTGAGGGCACCATCATTCATGATCATGAGTTTTACTAGTACATTTATGCTGACATCCTCTAAGTCTACTTTTCAGTATCTGCTGACCCAGTGCTGACTGTCCCTTTGCACCATTGTCTTTATGACATCTCAGTGTGGAATAGATGTCACCTGCAGTAACTCTCCTAATATGAGCATCCAGATTTGCTGCTTGCAGGCATTTTCTAGTACACTAGTCTGATCTTTTCCACGATGCAGGTTTGTTACAGCAATATGAACTTCTGGCTTGCTCTCTTTCTACTTATATATAGAAATATTGCTAAAGTAAGTATATTTTTCATTTACTGATGTAACATTTGCAGTCAAGTTTTAAGATGAATAGTTCAGTGTTCATTGCAGATTAAAATTTACATGCTTGCAGAATAATCTTATAATTTAAAAATTCTTAAAAATTATATTTTCAATATTATGAAAGCAAATTTTTAAAAAAGCAATCATACTTTAATTATACTAAGGAAGATACTCAACATGTAATCACCAACTATTACTGTTTGTTTACTAAGTAATTATTTAAAAAATCAAATACATAAATAGTAAATAAAATTAATGACAGACAGTTGTTCATATATTTTCTATGTAATATAATTGTTAAACTCACACAAATTAGTTTTCTCTAAAAAATTTCAAATGTGCTATTCTACCAAGAAAATTCATTCAACTCATATATTTTCTGACTTAATATAGTAAAAGCTGACATAGGCCATTTATACATGCCATTTTATTCTGAGATTCAATGCATGTTTATAAGTTATTCTTCTATCAATATGCTTCATTAATTTCAACAACCAATAAATGGAAATTTAAAAATTATTTTGAATATATTACCAAGGGTCTGAAATATATGAAAGAAAAAACATTGCTGTCAATTATTAATCTGTTCATAAAACATATGAACAACAAAAAAATAAACTTTGTTGTCTTGGTCTTTTAAAATCACAGTACTATAAAGGTATCTTCAAAAAAATCATCTTTTACCCCTGCTCGGCAGCCCAGCGCCTCCGGCCGCACAGCCAGCTCTCTGCGCAGCCCGCCGCGCAGCCCGCCTCCCCAGCCATGGCGAAGCCCCTGACGGACCAGGAGAAGCGGCGGAAGATCAGCATCCGCGGCATCGTGGGCGTGGAGAACGTGGCAGAGCTGAAGAAGAGCTTCAACCGGCACCTGCACTTCACGCTGGTCAAGGACCGCAACGTGGCCACCACCCGCGACTACTACTTCGCGCTGGCGCACATGTTGCGTGACCACCTGGTGGGGCGCTGGATCCGCACGCAGCAGCACTACTACGACAAGTGCCCCAAGAGGGTTTATTATCTCTCTCTGGAATTTTACATGGACCGAACATTACAGAACACCATGATCAACCTCGGTCTGCAAAATGCCTGTGATGAGGCCATTTACCAGCTTGGATTGGATATAGAAGAGTTAGAAGAAATTGAAGAAGATGCTGGACTTGGCAATGGTGGTCTTGGGAGACTTGCTGCCTGCTTCTTGGATTCCATGGCAACCCTGGGACTTGCAGCCTATGGATACGGCATTCGGTATGAATATGGGATTTTCAATCAGAAGATCCGAGATGGATGGCAGGTAGAAGAAGCAGATGATTGGCTCAGATATGGAAACCCTTGGGAGAAGTCCCGCCCAGAATTCATGCTGCCTGTGCACTTCTATGGAAAAGTAGAACACACCAAAACCGGGACCAAGTGGATTGACACTCAGGTGGTCCTGGCTCTGCCATATGACACCCCGGTGCCCGGCTACATGAATAACACTGTCAACACCATGCGTCTCTGGTCTGCTCGGGCACCAAATGACTTTAACCTCAGAGACTTTAATGTTGGAGACTACATTCAGGCTGTGCTGGACCGAAACCTGGCCGAGAACATCTCCCGGGTCCTCTATCCCAATGACAATTTTTTTGAAGGGAAGGAGCTAAGATTGAAGCAGGAATACTTTGTGGTGGCTGCAACCTTGCAAGATATCATCGCCGTTTCAAAGCCTCCAAGTTTGGCTCCACCCTTGGTGCAGGAACTGTGTTTGATGCCTTCCCGGATCAGGTGGCCATCCAGCTGAATGACACTCACCCTGCACTCGTGATCCCTGAGCTGATGAGGATTTTTGTGGATATTGAAAAACTGCCCTGGTCCAAGGCATGGGAGCTCACCCAGAAGACCTTCGCCTACACCAACCACACAGTGCTCCCGGAAGCCCTGGAGCGCTGGCCCGTGGACCTGGTGGAGAAGCTGCTCCCTCGACATTTGGAAATCATTTATGAGATAAATCAGAAGCATTTAGATAGAATTGTGGCCTTGTTTCCTAAAGATGTGGACCGTCTGAGAAGGATGTCTCTGATAGAAGAGGAAGGAAGCAAAAGGATCAACATGGCCCATCTCTGCATTGTCGGTTCCCATGCTGTGAATGGCGTGGCTAAAATCCACTCAGACATCGTGAAGACTAAAGTATTCAAGAACTTCAGTGAGCTAGAACCTGACAAGTTTCAGAATAAAACCAATGGGATCACTCCAAGGTGCTGGCTCCTACTCTGCAACCCAGGACTTGCAGAGCTCATAGCAGAGAAAATTGGAGAAGACTATGTGAAAGACCTGAGCCAGCTGACGAAGCTCCACAGCTTCCTGGGTGATGATGTCTTCCTCCGAGAACTCGCCAAGGTGAAGCAGGAGAATAAGCTGAAGTTTTCTCAGTTCCTGGAGACGGAGTACAAAGTGAAGATCAACCCATCCTCCATGTTTGATGTCCAGGTGAAGAGGATACACGAGTACAAGCGACAGCTCTTGAACTGTCTGCATGTGATCACGATGTACAACCGCATTAAGAAAGACCCTAAGAAGTTAGTCGTGCCAAGGACAGTTATCATTGGTGGTAAAGCTGCCCCAGGATATCACATGGCCAAAATGATCATAAAGCTGATCACTTCAGTGGCAGATGTGGTGAACAATGACCCTATGGTTGGAAGCAAGTTGAAAGTCATCTTCTTGGAGAACTACAGAGTATCTCTTGCTGAAAAAGTCATTCCAGCCACAGATCTGTCAGAGCAGATTTCCACTGCAGGCACCGAAGCCTCGGGGACAGGCAATATGAAGTTCATGCTAAATGGGGCCCTAACTATCGGGACCATGGATGGGGCCAACGTGGAAATGGCAGAAGAAGCCGGGGAAGAGAACCTGTTCATCTTTGGCATGAGGGTGGATGATGTGGCTGCTTTGGACAAGAAAGGGTACGAGGCAAAAGAATACTATGAGGCACTTCCAGAGCTGAAGCTGGTCATTGATGAAACTGACAATGGCTTTTTTTCTCCCAAGCAGCCTGACCTCTTCAAAGATATCATCAACATGCTATTTTATCATGACAGGTTTAAAGTCTTTGCAGACTAGGAAGCCTATGTCAAGTGTCAAGATAAAGTGAGTCAGCTGTACATGAATCCAAAGGCCTGGAACACAAGGGTACTCAAAAACACAGCTGCCTCGGGGAAATTCTCCAGTGACCGAACAATTAAAGAATATGCCCAAAACATCTGGAACGCGGAACCTTCAGATCTAAAGATTTCTCTATCCAATGAATCTAACTAAGTCAATGGAAATTGAACTCTAGAATGTCTCTAGAAAACATAGCTTCTTACTGAACTTGAACATTTTTACAACATTCACTGGTTTTTGTTTTGTTAGCTAATAATCTATAATAGTTGAGTATCTCTGGGAATGGGGATGGAAATTATATGTAATAGAGCTTAAAAATAAAGTGTCAATTTCCAAGGGCTAAAAAAAAAAAATCATCTTTTGTTATGATTTTCATGTGCTGGTATTAAATTGACAAAAATAAATATCCTAGGGAAATTAATATTTTATTCGAAAAATAAATATCACCAGCCTCTCATAAATATTTGCAATTATTAAAATCTAGACTTAGATGTCAAACTGAAAATTTGAACACAAAAGCTGGAAGTCTGTATTTATAAGTTACCAATATTTTTACAAATTTAATAATATATTTAATTGAAAGAATACTTACCTACTTAGAAATTGGTGACTGCATGGATGCATAAATGTAAATACAATATTCAAAATACATTGTTTGTAAATAGAATAAAATAACTTCAATGTCCTTAAGTCAGAAAAAAGTATTAATATATATGTTATGCCTTCCACTTTGTTTCATTCCTTCATTAGTGTTGCCTTACTATGTTTCTGCA
Source organism: Gorilla gorilla gorilla (assembly GCF_029281585.2). Classification (NCBI taxonomy): domain Eukaryota; kingdom Metazoa; phylum Chordata; class Mammalia; order Primates; family Hominidae; genus Gorilla; species Gorilla gorilla. Next base: position 174,585,357 of record NC_086017.1, read on the forward strand.
TAAACTGATGTCTTCAGTTAATAAGCTGTACTAAGATTCTTTAAATTTAACAGGAGAAATACGTCATGTCCACAGGTCATATTTTTATCAGCAGATGGCTCCCCTGGTGTTTTCCCCCACTAAGGATTCTTACAGGTTGAAATGCCAAATCAAAACAATACCAAATGTAAATATGTATTCTCTACTTCATGCCAAGATTAATATACATTTTCACTTCCATCTAAGATACTTTTACAAGCTTCTTGAAATGCATTGAAAAGCTAACACAATTACAAGCACTTTTCAAGTATTAATAAAAACATACTTTACAATTTTCTGTTTTTTTCACCAATGGAAGAAGACAGACTGCAGTTTCCATGCCTGTATCTACAGAGAACTTCAGAAAACATTTTTAAAGGACTAAGTCACAAAAATTAAAACCTGAACAGAAACGCACTATTGATTTATTAAAATTTATTATTTTAAAAGACATTCTATTTAAAATACAAACATGCAAACATAAATTTTCAGCAGTATTCTATGAGTTATTAATGTAGTTCAATTTTAATAGCCTTTGATCTATGCCTTTCCAGGAACTAATGGAGTAATGGTAGATTGCTTGGTTCCCATATAGTGCTAGCAACAAGAGTCAAGAGGGAAAAAAAAAGGAAAGTCCTACCCCTCTGAAGATAAAAAGCTAATCAGCTATAAAAGAGACCATCAATAAAATATTTTATTTGATCTTGGTTGAGATGTGGTGCTTTTTAAGAACTAAGTGTATTTTCAAGTTGTCCATTCCTCAAAGATATGACAATTGCTTCAGACTTAGCCATGCATAATCTCATAAATTCCATTTCATTGTGACATGTAGGAAACCCATTAGTTTATTTTTACCATATATTTTTACAGTTTTAAAAATAAATGTACTTACACTCTCTTTAGTCACATAATAATCATTAATATTAGAAATTAAAAAAATAGATTTCATATAATATAGCACATTTCAGGGCATTTTTAATTCTTACACAGTAAAAAAAGTTACATACTTTGAACAGACTGTCTTAAAATATTTTCTTAATATCATTAGATAAGTTTAGATCTTTGTTTAAATCATGTATTTTTCATTATCTCTCAAAATGAAAGTATGATTGCTATTCCAAATAAATTCAAATATGCATTTATAAGAGGAATTATAGATTTTTCACTGTAAATTTTATTTTATTTTCTGTTGTTAGTAATTAAATTTTTTCTTTTATAAAAAATAGCATTGTGAAGATACTTTACTAGATATGTTAAGATAAGATTTTTTTTTTTTTGGCTTCCAAGTGTTGGAATAATCACTAAATGATTATTTTCTTAAATGGTAGGTTTTTTTTGACAGTCAAAATTCTTGTCTGCTAAAAATAATAGTGGATTGAATAAAAATAGTGGACATGAAATGTAATTTATTTAAAAAACATTGATTTAATTAACAAAATTTAAAATATAAGTTACATTCTAAAAGATGAAAGTCAATTAAGAATATTCATACTTGTGCTTATAAATATGCATAGAGAGCTAAGAGGCAGCTAATTTATAATGCTAAGACCTGAGTTATCAAAAACAGCACACACAGTGTCACTTACATTTATTTCATAAATCCAGAAGAGATGTTCAATTTCTTTTAAAAATTAACTTAATTATTTCATGCATATTTTATCTAAGCAAATGCAGAGCTCTGTTTTCTTGTTTTTAAATTTATGCTTAGACTGCACAGTATTATATATATTTATTCTGAAATTATAGTTACTACTTCTTTCCAATATTTTTTTCAACAATTCTCTGAACTAGAAACTTAAGGAAGAAATGCTATATTTATCTGTATCTCTGTATCTAGCTATATCTATGGCTATCTATATATCATCTATAACTCCTTATTTTATGTATTTTCACTTATTTATCTTTTTACTGGTTTCTAATTTCTATTTTATTTTGGTTTGTTTTTTGAGATTGATGCACAATCATTAATTTTCAACATTATATTTACTATGTGAATCAAATACTGTGTATTTCCATTTTAGTACTTCTGCAGCTGTAATTTCCAGGATTTGATATGTTTCATAATTCTTTTCCTAAAATACGTGCGATGTATTTGGTGATGTTTTTAGAGTTTTGAAATATTTTTATTACTGATTTTCTATTGAATTACACTGTTCTAGGAAAATATTCTGAAATGAAAAAGCATAGATTAGGAATGCTGCAGCTAGAGCACAGGGGGCAATAAAAGCTCTACTTCCGAAGGAAGGAAAGAAGCACTTGTGAGGGCCACACTCGTGAGACATAGGCCCACTGAAGGACTAAGAAGTAATCAGACGACTATAGAAACACTCCTCTCCTCCCACACCTAACCAATAAACCAAGTCTCCAGTATAATAATGGATTATAACTCAGACTTTTTGTTTGTTTGTTTGTTTTAGACGGAGTTTTGCTCTTGTAGCCCAGGCTGGAGTCCAATGGTGCGTGCGATCTTGGCTCACTGCAACCACCGCCTCCCAGGTTCCAGCAATTCTTCCGTCTCAGCCTTCCGAGTAGCTGGGATTACAGGTGCACGTCACCACGCCCAGCACATTTTTGTATATTTTTAGTAGAGACAGGATTTCACCATTGTTGGCCAGGCTGGTCTAGAACTCCTTTAGAGCTCTTCTCCTTAAGGGAGAAGATTTATTATCCTCGAGGATAATAAATCGAGGAGGAAGATTTACTATCCTTGAAGGGGTCTGTTTTGGAAGCTGCCATGCCCTCAGCCCCTAAATAAAAATATAAAACCTAAATATAAAAGCTGCCATGCCCTCAGCCCCTAAATATAAATATAAGGATCCAATTTTTTGGATCCACTATAAGGATCCAAAGGTCAGTTCTAGAACTCGTGAGGTCTCCTTTTTTTGGATCCAATATAAGGATCCAATTATTTTCTTCTGCATGTAAATACCCAATTTTTTAATGCCATTTATTTAAGAGATTGCCCATTTCTCATTGTGTGTTCTTGAAATTTCTGTCAAAAATCAATCGACTGTAAATGGGCAGGTTTACGGGCTTTCTGTCCTGTTCCATAAGTCAACGTGTCTGTTTTTATGCTAACGCCATGTTGTTTTGATGCAATTACTTTATACTTTGAAGTCAAGTAGAGTGATGCTGCCAATTTTATTCTTTTTGCTAAGGATTATTTTGGCTACTTGGCATCTTTTGAGGTTCAATGTGAATTAAAAGTTTGTGTTCTCCATTTCTGTGAAAAATGATACTGGGATTTTTATAGAAATTACAATGAATCTGTAAATCACTTTGGGTAGTATGAACATTTTCACAGTATTAATTCTGGAAATCAATGAACACTAAATAGCTTTCCATTTATTTGGATTTTTAACTCAAGCAAGGAAACAACCTAATTATTTTCAACTCAAGCAAGGAAACAATCCAATTAAAAATGGGCAAAGGACAGATTTTTTTTTTTTTTTTGAGACGGAGTCTCGCTCTGCTCAGGCTGGAGTGCAATGGTGTGATCTCCGCTCACTGCAACATCCCCTCTGGGGATCAAGGGATTCTTCTGCCTCAGCCTCCTGAGTAGCTGAGATTACAGGCGCCCACCACCATGCCCAGCTAATTTTTGTACTTTTAGTAAAGACAGGGTTTCACCATGTTGGTCAGGCTGATCTCAAACTCCTGACCTCGTGATCTGCCCACCTTGGCCTCTCAACATGCTGGGATTAAAGGTGTGAGCCACCATGCCCGGCTCAGACATTTCTTAAAAGAAGACATACAGACATACAGACGGCCAATAGGTACAGGAAAAAATGCTTACCATCACTACTTATTAGGGAAATGCAAATTAAAACCAAAATGAAATATCACTTCCCACCCATTAGAATGGATTTTATCAAAAAGATGAAAGATGAGTGTTGGCAATGATGCAGAGAAGGGAATTCTTGCGTATTGTTGGTGAGAATATAAATTAGCACAGCCATTATGAAAAATGGTATGGAGATTCCTGAAAAAACTAAAAATAGAACTAATACATGATCCAGCCATCCCATTTCTGGGTATATATCCAAAGGAATTGAAATTAATATGTTGAAGGGATGTCTGCACTCTCTTGTTCATTGCAGTATTATTTACAAAAGTCAAGATATGGAATTAAATGTCTATCAATGGATGAAAGGATAAGTTGTCTCTTTCTCTCACTCTCTTTCTCTCTCTCACACACACACACACACAAACATACACACAGACACACAGTGAAATGCTACTCAGCCTTAAAAAAAGAAGAAAATCCTTTCATTTGTGACAACATGGATGAGTCTGTAGGACATTATGCCAAGTGAAATAAGACTGGCGCAGAAAAATAAATGCTGTATAATCTCACTTATATATGAAATCTAAAAAGTAGAGAGCACAGTGATGTTTAACAGAGGCTGTAGGAGTGAGGAGGAAGGCAATGGGAAGTTCTTGATCAAAGGGGACATGAGAAACAGGCTTTGAGATATATTTCACAACAGAGTGACTACAGTAAAAAACAATGTATTGCATATTTCAAAATAACTGAGTAATTTCAAATCTTTCACCATAAAAGTGATAGGTGAGATGATGGCTATGTTAATTAACCTGATATAATAATTTCCTATAGTATACATATATCATAACTTCACACTGAACACCATAAATGTATAAAATTATGATTTGTCTATTAAAAATAATATTAATAAAACTTAATATATTTAATATATTAAAGACCATGATGCAAATAATAGACCACATGTAAGAACAGAAGGACAATGCAATTATACACATAGAAATGCTAGAAATAAAAATATACTGTAATAAACATAAAGAATACCTTTGAAGATCTAATCCGTAGACTGGACAGATATGAGGAAAAATCTGTAAACTTCATTATAGGTCAACAGAATTTTCCTAAACTGGAAATACAGAAAGAAAAAGATTTTTTAAAATATTATCAAAAAAGGCAAAATAAAATATTTAAGAATTGTGAGTTAATATTTATTAAAATTTCATTTCCTTTTATACTAGGATCCACCATTTCTATGGAAAATCTTGTTTTGTTTTCAGTCTTTTTGTTACATAGAAGGCAATCTGTCACAATTCTTCACCTGATTTATATTTTTACTTACCTTTCCTTGGTGTATAATACTATGGATTTTAACACATATCATCACTACCACAGTGATTCAATGAAACAGTTCTTTCTGTTCAAAACAAACACACTTTGCTATCACTTCACCTTTATTTTTTTCTAACAATATTTTCATCCTTTGTTTAATTTTTTTTGTTACTGTTGTTTCATTAAACTCCATGAATGTAATGGCTTTCAGCATGTATGAAAAAACCTCTTCCAGTATTTATTGTAACATTTTCACTGAATATTTTTACTCTCCTCTCATTCTGAGACTCTGAAAGTATGTATATTTGAACACTCCATAGGGCATAAATGTCTCTCATGCTTTATTCTGTATTGTTCCTGCCTAGTTTTCTTTGTGCTTTGATATGGTTTGGCTGTGTCCCCGCCTAAATCTCATCTTGAATTCCCCCATGTTGTGGGAGGGACCCTGAGAGAGGTAATTGAATCATGAGAGCAGGTCTTTCCCTTGCTGTTCTCATGACAGTGAATAAGCCTCATGAGACCTGATGGTTTTATTTATTTACTTATTTATTTATTTTTTATTATACTTTAAGTTTTAGGGTACATGTGCACAATGTGCAGGTTAGTTATAAGGGGGAATTTCCCTGCACAAGCTCTCTCTTTGCCTGCCACCATCTACAGCTGTGACTTGCTCCTCCTTGTTTTCTGCCATGATTATGAGCCCTCCCCAGCCACGTGGAACAGTAAGTCCATTAAACCTCTTTCTTTTGTAAATTGCCCATTCTCAGGTATGCGTTTATTAGGAGCATGAAAATGAACTAATATATGCTTCAATTTGAATTTTTAATAGCATATTTTATAGATCACTAATTCTCTTTTTGGTTTGTCAATTTTGCTGCTAATTACCAGTTATTGAATTGTACATTTAATTTTTTTAATTCTTGAATATATATTTTATGCCTCCCATTTGGTTTTTTTTTGGCACTTTATTCTGGCAAAAATATTTCTACTTTTTTCTAATTTATTGATATTTTATTTATAGTTGCCTTACACCTTCTGTATTAAAACTCCAATATCTAGTTCACTTATGGGTCTATTATCTGGAATATTTTTCTTTCTGGTTTTCAAATAATTATATATGTTGACTTGTATGTCTGATAGAGTTTCAACTGCATATATTGATGACAAAATGTTATGGGGAATTTGGATGATATTTTTCTACAGAGCTTTTTTTTTTTGCTGTGACATAATGTAAGGATAGATCATTCTTTTCCTATAAACGCAAATCCTCCCTTTATTATCAGACTTTAAGAATTTGCATTAAAATTCTGTTAAATGTGTCTAAGAGAGGCCCCCTTCTTGCTCAAATCCAGAAATATAGGTGTTCTTTCTCTCTTTTTCCCCCTTCCTCCCTCTCTTCCTCCCTCCCTTCCTCACCCCTCTCCCTCTGTGCTTCCCTTCCTTCCCTCCTTCCTTTCTTCCTTCCCTCTTTCTTTCTCCCTTCCTTCCTTCTTCCTTCCTTCTTTCCTTCTTTCTTTCTTTTTCTCTCTCTTTTTTCTTTCTTTCTCTTTTTTCTTTCTTTCTTTCTTTTTCTTTGGTTTTTTCATTTTCTTTACTTTCTTCCCTTCCTCCCTCCCTTCTTTCTTTCTTTCTTCCCTTCCTTCCTTCTTCCTAATTCTTTCTTTTCTCTTTCTTTTGTTGAACTTTTATTCACACAGTTTTGTCCTCCTGGTCTAGTGAGACAAGTGTAAATTCTAGGTTGTATAAATTTGTCCATTCTTCTACTGTGCACTGGAATTCAAAAAGTATCCCGAGGAAACACAGGGATAGTTCAGTGTGTTTCACGTCCATCTGATATCTTGGCTTCTCAAGTCGTGGCTGCTTTGGTTGTTCATCTATGCTTTTAGCCATTTGTGGATTTTTTTTTTGGTATTAGTTTCTTTCAAATATTTTTATCTACACTTTATATTTGTGTTCAGTGGGAAGGTTTTTGTATTCCAACTACTTTAGAATAGACAGAGGCATAATTTTTCTGTCCTTCTGTGTTTAGATACTATTCTAATATGACGTAATTAACTCCTGACATTTACACATAATGCTATTTCTGTAGAATTTTAGCCATAGAAGAACATAAATACATATCCTGGATGAATTTCTTCCAGAAGTGTTTTAGCTCTTGGAGTATCTGGACTTTTTGTACCTATCACAAAGGAGATTATTAATACATATTTATTAAATGAAAGAATATGCTTTACACATTTTTTTTTGTATTGCTGAAATTACAGGTCATTCCTTCACATGTTCTGCTTCATACTACGTTCATCAATAATCAGTGCCTTCTAGTTTTTCATTGTCTTCATTTTACTCTAAATCTCAGTTTTTATTTTTCCAACAATGAAGTAAGCTATAAGTCAACATATAATTGATTTTCTAGAAAAAGGCATATAAAAATTTATTCTTATTTTAAAATATATTTATTAATTATGGAGCAGCACAGAGATGGCAAGAGTTGAGGTCAATGATAAAGTACTTCAAATATGCCAGACGAGACCATGGACCATAGTTATTGTAAGAGTTTCAATACGATTTTCTATTTTATCTGGCTTCTTTCAATTTTATAATCTGTGTCCTGGACATTCAATTCAATATATTATAAGAGCTATCTATGACAAACCCACAGCCAATATCATACTGAATGGGCAAAAACTGGAAGCATTCCCTTTGAAAACTGGCACAAGACAGGGATGCCCTCTCTCACCACTCCTTTTCAACATAGTGTTGTAAGTTCTGGCCAGGGAAATTAGGCAGGAGAAGGAAATAAAGGGTATTCAATTAGGAAAAGGGGAAGTCAAATTGTCCCTGTTTGCAGATGACATGATTGTGTATCTAGAAAACCCCATTGTCTCAGCCCCAAATCTCCTTAAGCTGATAAGCAACTTCAGCAAAGTCTCAGGATACAAAATCAATGTACAAAAATCACAAGCATTCTTATACACCAATAACAGACAAACAGAGAGCCAAATCATGAGTGAACTCCCATTTACAATTGTTTCAAAGAGAATAAAATACCTAGGAATCCAACTTACAAGGGACATGAAGGACCTCTTCAAGGAGAACTACAAACCACTGCTCAATGAAATACAAGAGGACACAAACAAATGGAAGAACATTCCATGCTAATGGGTAGGAAGAATCAATATGGTGAAAATGGCCATACTGCCCAAGGTAATTTACAGATTCAATGCCATCCCCATCAAGCTACCAATGACTTTCTTCACAGAATTGGAAAAAACTACTTTAAAGTTCATATGGAACCAAAAAAGAGCCCACATCACTGAGTCAATCCTAAGCCAAAAGAACAAAGCTGGAGGCATCATGCTACCTGACTTCAAACTATACTACAAGGCTACAGTAACCAAAACAGCATGGTACTGGTACCAAAACAGAGATATAGATCAATGGAACAGAATAGAGCCCTCAGAAACAACGCCGCATATCTACAAATATCTAATCTTTGACAAACCTGAGAAAAACAAGCAATGGGGAAAGGATTCCCTACTTAATAAGTGGTGCTGGGAAAACTGGCTAGCCATATGTAGAAAGCTGAAACTGGATCCCTTCCTTACACCTTATACAAAAATTAATTCAAGATGGTTTAAAGACTTAAATCTTAGACCTAAAACCATAAAAACCCTAGAAGAAAACCTAGGCATTACCCTTCAGGACATAGGCATGGGCAAGGACTTCATGTCTAAAACACCAAAAGCAATGGCAACAAAAGACAAAATTGACAAATGGGATCTAATTAAACTAAAGAGCTTCTGCACAGCAAAAGAAACTACCATCAGAGTGAACAGGCAACCTACAAAATGGGAGAAAATTTTTGCAACCTACTCATCTGACAAAGGGCTAATATCCAGAATCTACAATGAACTCAAACAAATTTACAAGAAAAAAACAAACAACCCCATCAAAAAGTGGGTGAAGGACATGAACAGACAATTCTCAAAAGAAGACATTTATGCAGACAAAAAACACATGAAAAAATGCTCACCATCACTGGCTATCAGAGAAATGCAAATCAAAACCACAATGAGATACCATCTCACACCAGTTAGAATGACAATCATTAAAAAGTCAAGAAACAACAGGTGCTGGAGAGGATGTGGAAAAATAGGAACACTTTTACACTGTTGGTGGGACTGTAAACTAGTTCAACCATTGTGGAAGTCAGTGTGGCGATTCCTCAGGGATCTAGAACTAGAAATACCATTTGACCCAGCCATCCCATTACTGGGTGTATAGCCAAAGGACTATAAATCATGCTGCTATAAAGACACATGCACACGTATGTTTATTGCGGCACTATTCACAATAGCAAAGACTTGGAACCAACCCAAATGTCCAACAATGATAGACTGGATTAAGAAAATGTGGCACATATACACCATGGAATACTACGCAGCCATAAAAAATGATGAGTTCATGTCCTTTGTGGGGACATGGATGAAATTGGAAATCATCATTCTCAGTAAACTATCACAAGAACAAAAAACCAAACACCGTATATTCTCACTCATAGGTGGGAATTGAACAATGAGAACACATGGACACAGGAAGGGGAACATCACACTCTGGGGACTGTTGTGGGGTGGGAGGAGGGGGGAAGGATAGCTTTAGGAGATATACCTAATGCTAAATGATGAGTTAATGGGTGCAGCACACCAGCATGGCACATGCATACATATGTAACTAACCTGCACATTGTGCACATGTACCCTAAAACTTAAAGTATAATAATAATAAAATTTTAAAAAAGCAGTACATTAAATAAAAATCACATCAAACTTGCCATCTTATTATTTCATTGCCTAGTTCTTACATAATAACAACTTTGTATGTAATCCCTGATTTTATGATTTATGTTATTAGCCATACTTACCAGCTCTAGTTATTTGCCTTAATAGGGCTCACATGCCTTTGACAGCTGGACTAGGAAAATGACCCTCAAGAACAGTCTGGCTTTTTGTGGCTACTATAATTCAGTAGTTTATTGGGATTTGATGAGAAGAGATGCTAACACTTAAGAGTCCTTAAATATTTTAAATAATTTTGTCTTTGAGATATCTGCAACAGGACTGCCTTACATGATACTTGCCTACAGATATTACTCTTTTCAGAAAGAGTTTACTAAATATGTATTAATACATTAAAAATGTTATGGTAATTTTAGGCCTGATAAGTTACAGAAAATTCATATTTAGCATTCCTTGGCCTCAGGTGATAAACTCTTCTCACTGTATATTTAAATTAAAACATTGAAGTTGAGAAAAATGCTGATATTGTGCTTGACATGTGAATAATGATGCTTTGCCCTAAAACCATAACTAGTTTGTTTACATATATCTGTGCAATTACTAGTAATTGTCATACCAAGATAGCCCAAGTACAAAAATTAGAAATTGTGTTTAATCTTATTACTGTTCTCATTATGTTTATTTTTTGCACAAACATTATAATGAAAAAAGTTAAAGGAAAATAAAAATAATTATATTCACTTTTTATATCTTCTGATATAGCCATATTATTTTGAGTAAAAATATGTGTATCTATGAGTTAGATTACGATATACAATTCTAACTTAAAAGTATAGAATTCCCAGAGAGGGTTCAATTCAGAGAAACCAAATGTTTCTCCACATGCTTCTAAAAAAAGTAAAAAAGTGATGTAGGCAACTTGAAACATTTAATAGTAAGACCAATAATAATCAAAATTAAGTTTATGGGACCTAAAGTATTTCTCAAGATTTTTTTAATAAAAATATCAGACAAAATATTTTATTCATTTTGTACTATAAATTTTAAATAGTTTGTCTAAGAAAGAATCTTTTAACTCAAGTAAGAAACCAATGATTTTATGTTGACATATGTTTACTCTTCATATCATTAGCCTGAAAACGCTTCTTAGTGGGTCACACGAGCTAGTGCAAATCTACCATTAGCTCTTAAGCACTTCAGCATTTGTAAAACTGCTGAAGTGTAACATATGTTTTTATTTTCCTACAATGAAAGATGGAATATTTGCTAAAGAATCTTAATGCACCAACTGATGATGCAAGGATATTATAGGCTAATTCTAACTTCGGTGACTGCTATAAAATAATGTTTTCATACAATACAATAAATCTAGTGTTATTCTTACAGAAAACTATTGCTTGCCACCAACTTCAAACAGTATTCAAATATTAATAACAAATGCATTGGAGGGTGTATCGTTTAAAGTAAAAATATTAAACTTCAAATTACTGTTCTTCAAATAAAACGTAGATTATAGAATCTATTTCTATAATACAAAGGCCAAAAGACTATTAATCCAGCCTCTCATGTTAGGAAATGTTAGCATTTACAAATGCAAAAAGGATTTTGTTATCTTAATTCAGTCATCTCCAAGTGAGTTGGTGTATTTAAATGAGCATAACTCTGGGAAATATCTTATTTTTCACAGAATGAATATTAAAAGTACATAATGCCATACATATACCACTGATAAAACAGATTTTTTTTTTTTTTTTTATTGTTTTGAGATGGAGTCTTGCTCTGTCGCCCAGGCTGGAGCGCAGTGGCGTGATCTCGGCTCACTGCAACCTCCGCCTCCCAGGTTCACGTCATTCTCCTGCCTCAGCCTCCCGAGTAGCTGGGACTAAAGGTGCCCGCCACCACACCAGGCTAATTTTTTGTATTTTTAGTAGAGACGGGGTTTCACTGTGTTAGCCAGGATGGTCTCGATCTCCTGACCTCGTGATCTGCCCGCCTCAGCCTCCCAGAGTGCTGGGATTACAGGTGTGAACCACCATGCCAGGCCTGATAAAATAGATTCTTAAGACATGAACTTATAATTTTATAACAGTCTTAATTATTTTGAATGCAAGGTATTGAATTGAAATGTTATCTAATATATATGTGGTATCAGTTTGGAAAGGATGCTAGAATCTCTCATAAAAAAGATAAAAGGATAAATCTTAGTGAAGAACATGGAGAGAGCTACTCTTCAGTGAAAATGGATACCATGAAACTGAAAACCATCAGAGCTCTCTCTTCTTGTTTAAATCTCTGCTTTTTTTCAACACGGTTGTATTAGTCCATTTTCATATTGCTATAAAGACATTCCTAAGACTGGATAATTTATGGAGAAAAGCTGTTTAACTCACATTTCTGCACGCTATACAAGTGGCATGGCTGGGATGGCAGGGTAGGCCTCAGGAAACTTATAATCATGGAAGAAGGCAAAAGGAAAGTAGGCACATCTTCACATGGAAGAGCAGGAGAAAAAGGAAGAAGGGGGAAGTGCTACACACTTTTAAACAACCAAATCTCATGAGAACTCAGTCATTATCACAAGAGCAGCAAGGGAGAAATCCACCTCCTTGATCCATTTGCCTCCTACCGTGGCCCTCCCCCAACACTGGGGATTACAATTTGACACGAGATTTGGGTGGGAACCCAGAGCCAAACTATATCAATGGTTGTTTTATTTGTTTCCATTACAGGTGAAGTTTTTATAAATATGTGTGATAATGACAAACTAAATGGTCTGAACTTCACATATACCTATTCCTTAAAGGAAGTTTTTTAATATATTGATTTAAATAATCCAGGAATGCTTTTAGTTAGTGTCTAGATTTTATTAAAATAGATGAGATTTTTAAGAATATGGTAACACCTATTTGATATATATGCTGTCAGTGACAGGAGAAAAATTTTACCAAAAGGACAGTTTTCATGCCAGTATTCATGAGGAAGTTTGACCAGACAAAACAATGTAAGTGGGCCACAATATTCTGACACAACAACGCCAAACCTTAATCTCAAAATCACCAAATATTCCTAATTTACATTTTTCTTTTTTGTACTAACAGATAGCTTAAGATGGTAACTTCATTTTGTTACTAATAATTTATTGATTATATGGGAGAAATAAAATGTTTATCTTCACTAAGAAATCAGAAAATATACTTTGGTCATGGAGAAATATAGACATAGATAAAATGTTTATATTTTGTGAACATAATTCTTTTCAAAAATTGTCATATTTTACTTTCCTTTCACAACATCATAATTCCTCACAGAAAAAAAAATATATATGGAATGAATAAACTACTTCACAGAATCTGTTGACAAATTTAGGTATATATTTGTGATATTAATTAAAAAAACATAGCAGTGCCTGCTGAAAGTGGTCACTATGTTTATTTTTTGTCAAAAATATTTGAGTTGCCTTAGAAAATTATGAAGTTCAAATACAAAAGATAAGAATATTTTTTCTTTTATTCCTAATATGTTTCAAGTTTATCCTTAAATAACAATAGAAAACTGAAAGCATTAATAGATGACAATAACAATATGTAATGGTGGAAAATCAGCAGAGAGAACTCTCATGCTCAATAATATATATGTCTGAATATCTATCTCTATATATTTTTAGAGACAGGGTCTCACTCTGTGACCCAGGCTAGTGTGCATTGACACAATCATACCTCACTATAAACTCGAAATCCAGGACCCAAAAGATCCTCTCACCTAAGCCTCCTAAAATCCTAAGATTACAAGCATGAGCCACCATGTCCGGCCTAATGTATATTTTTGGGTTATATCTGAATTAGACCTATTTGGTTGTCATTGCAAGAGGGTTTCTTTTTTTACAAGATTATTTATCTGATGATGAATCAAAGTGTAATGTATGGTAATAAGTCATAGTGCTAGGACCTAAGTGATGCAGGATTTCTCTAGGGCCCTTTGCCGGAATCATGAAAGGAGCGCCCCAACTATTCAGCCCACTGTGCTCAACCCTTTGTGGGAGGGAGCACATGAGTGAGCAAGTGGAGAATCTGGCCAGCTGCTCCAGGCACTGACACAGGAGCACACTCCATGTGGGGCCTGTGGCCTGATCAGCCATGTGGTCTTGAGGAGAACACAGCAGTGCCCAGGTGAGGATGCCCACAACCCTGAAGCCCCAGAGCAGGTGTTACAGTGCTCCTTTAGTTCAAGCATCCACAGATGGCAGTGTATTATTAGCTGCTGAGTTGGCTCCTTGCCTCATCATGTGGGTTGGCTGCCCTCTGCTGGTGAGGGCAAAGGACTGGTGTGACAGCCTTTCTGGGTATCAGCACTTGGTGGGTTCTGAGCTCTTGCCCTGTGTCCAAGAAGAATAAGGTCACATGGATGATTAAAGGATGGTGAAGGTGGAGACTTTTATTGAGTGATGAAATGGCTCTCAGCAGAGAGGGGAGCTGGAGAGGGGACAGGAAGGGAAGGTCGTCTTTCCTAAAGTCAGGTTGTCTCTTCCCCAAAGTCAGGCCATCTCCTTCTCTACTGACTGAGTCTGGGATCTTTATAAGCACAGGATGGTGAGTGCATGGAGATTGGTTTGTGAGTATGCAGAAAAGGTTAAAGCAAAGACACTACTCAAAGATTGGCATGACAATATAGAAAACCAATAAGAAAAGGGCAAGTATATTTAAAATAGGTGAAGGGTGGGGGTCAATCAGAAAAAAGCAATGCTAAACAGGAAGACAAGTTCTCAGTCCAGTCCAAGGATTTAACTTGTAGCTTGGCTTTCAGGCTTTAAAGTTTTTTGGTTTGGAGTTGGGGTTTCACCAAGTACCCGCCCCTATCTGCCTAGGCATTTGGCTGCCTCCTGTCTCTATCATAAAGGCATATAAATATTAACACATACGTATTTGTTTTACCATTTAATTTTTAATTTTTATGGGTATATTGTAGGTGTATATATTTATAAAGTACCTGATATGTTTTGATACAGGCACGCAATGCATAATAATCACATTATGGGAAATGGCATATACATTCCCTCAATTATTTATCCTTTGTGCTATAAACAATCCAACCGTACTCTTTTAATTATTTTAAAAGGTACAATTAACACATTTTGATTATAGTCACCCTGTTGTGCTATCAAATACTAAGTCTCATTCATTCTTTCTAACTATTTTTTTTTGTACCTGTTAACCTTCCAAAACCCACCTTGCTCCAGTTAACCTTACCAGCATCTGGTAACCATCATTTTACTCTCTGTTTGTATGAGTTAAATTATTTTGATTTTTAGATTCCCCAAATAAGCGAGAACACGCAATATTTGTCTTTCTGTGTCTGGCTTATTTCACTTAACATAATGACTTCCAGTTCCACCCACGTTGTTGCAAATGGCAGAATCTCATTTTTTATGGTTGAACAGTACTGTATTGTGTATATCTACCACACTTTCTTTCTTTATTCATCTGTTAGTGAACACTTAGGTTGCTTCCAAATTTTTGCAATTGTGAACAGTGCTGCAACAAACTTGGGAGTGCTAATATCTCTTCAAAATATTGATTTCCTTTCTTTTGAGTATATACCCAGGAGTGAAATTCCTGGATCATATCATTGCTTTATTTTTAGTTTCTTAACTAATTTCCAAACTGTTCTCCATAGTTGTTGTACTAATTTACACTCCCATCAACACTGTACAAGCTTTCCTTTTTCTCCACATTCTCACCAGCATTTGTCATTGCCTGTCTTTTGTATAGAGTCCATTTTAACTGGGTGAGATGGTATCACATTGTAGTTTGATATACACTACTCTGATGATGAATGATGTTGAGCACATTTTCGTATGCCTGTTTGTCATTTGCACATCTTGTTTTGAGAAATGGCTATTCAAATATTTTACCATTTTAATATTTACCATTTGAATATTTAATATTCAAATATTTACCATTTTTAAATTGGATTATTAGATTTCTTTCCTATACAGCTTCTTGAGCTCCTCATATACTCTGGTTATTAATCCCTCATCAAATGGGTAGTTTGCAAATATTTCCTCCCATTCTGTGGGTTGTCTCCTCCCTTGATTGTTTCTTTTGCTGCGCAGAAGCTTTTTAACTTGTTGTGATCCCATTTGTCAATTTTTGCTTTGATTGCCTGTGCTTGTGTGGTATTACTCAGGAAATTTTTGCCAAGACTAAAATTTTTCCTGGAGAGTTTCTCCGTTGTGCGTGTGTGTGTGTGTTGTAGTAGTTCTATAGTTTGAGGTCTTAGATTTAAGTCTTTAATCCATGCTGATTTGATTTTTCTATATGTACTTTCAGTCTTTTGCCTGTGGATATACAGTATTCTCAGCACCATTTATTGAAAAGACTGTCTTTTCACCAGTGTGTGTTCTTGGCACCATTGTCAAAAATGAGTTCATTGTAGCAGTGTAACACATACCTGTTTCCCTTTGAATCCTCTCAGCAATGTGAGATTGTAAAATAAACTCCCTCTTAATGTTTGGATAGCACTTACTTTGAGTCAACCCCCAACACACACACTTATTTACTTAAAACTCTTCTTCTCAGAATCATTCTTTCCAGAATTCCTTTTACTTAATGTTTGGATAGCACTTACTTTGAGTCAACCCCCAACACACACACTTATTTACTTAAAACTCTTCTTCTCAGAATCATTCTTTCCATAATTCCTTTTACTTAATATTTCCAAAAACTCAAGGGTTATTAATCTGTTCTGTTTAGTCACTGGCATGCCCATCACTCTGCCCATTTGCTTCAAGGGTACTGGTGCAGGTGTTCTTAGTTTCTAGTGATTCCTGAAATTCTGAAGAATACCACTTTCCCCAGTACTAAACTCACATGTGGATCCTTGATCTTTAGAGTGGAATTCTTCCAGGCTATATTTCTGTGGGCCTTTCAACCTATAATGACACAATTAATCTGGCACAGACTAATTGTGTTAAATCTGTACTTTGGCTGAAACTACACTTCCTTTTTAACAATAAAGACTGGTCCCTTATTGCATACCTTATCTCAATGTCTGTATGGTGTTTTCTAGATGACAGGTTGTTCAGGCCTACATCAGTCTATGAACATTTTCAGATTATTTGAACAGCAATGGTAAATGCATAACTTCCTTTTCTGTCGGATACTACTATGAATCATGCAATTAGATCAACAAGTGGTATAAAGTTAGTGGCAACAGAAATCGCTCACCTCTAACTGTACTCTGGCTCTCTTCATAATTTCCTCACATGGTAAATATCCCTAACTGCCTCCAATAAGTAAATGAATAAATAAACTCTTGTATGCAGAAGAATGCTATTCTGCACTAAAAAAGAAATAAAGTTTCAGTACACCTAGTGTTTTGGATGTATCTCAAAGGAATTTTTCTGAGTAAAAGATGTAAGTCACAAAAGTTACATACCTTATTTTCCTATTATTCAACATTCTCAAAAAGCCAAAATTATAATGACAGAGATCAGAAAAGTGGTTGCAAGAGGACAGGGTTGAAGGGATAGCATAATAGAGTTATTAATGATGAATGAATTGTTCTGTGTCCTGATTGTGGCAGTTCTAACACCAAGGTATCTAAATGCTAAAATTCAGTAATAAATTCAACCAAAAAGAAACTTGAGTTTCATAATGTGAAAATATTTAGAAAAGAATAATGAAAGAGAACACAGTTGAGAGGAAACAAATAAACAAAAAACTCCCCCAGAAAGTTTAAAATAATAATAAAGTCATTAAAATTAATGACCTTACATTTATAGAAACAAGAGATGTGTCAGATTTATCATTAATCTGGGGATAATAAAGGCTGAATCTTATATAATTTTTTTGATTAGAAAGTGAAGAGAATTATTTGCATTCCTTTTAAAGCACTTGATAATACCTAGAAAAATTTCTTTGTGCCAATTTCTGATAGTAAATATTTTTATATGTGCTTCTGTAGATCATTCACTGATAACCACAGAAACACTGACAGTAAAAAGCAATTTTGGCCAGGCGCAGTGCCTCACGCCTGTGATCCCAGCACTTTGGGAGGCTGAGGCGGGTGGATCATGAGGTCAGGCATTTGAGACCAGCCTGGCCAACATAGTGAAACTCTGTCTCTACTAAAAATACAAAAAATCAGCTGGGCATGGTGATGGGTGCCTGTAATCCCAGCTACTTGGGCGCCTGTAATCCCAGCTACCCGGGAGGCTGAGGCAGGACAATGCTGAGGTGGTGGTTGCAGTGGGCTGAGATCGAGCCACTGCACTCCAGCCTAGGCAACAGTATGAGACTCCGTCTCAAAATAATAATAATAATTAGTAACGAATGTTCTAATTTTATATTTATACTCACATTTTATTCTTATACAAATGCCTTGACTCAGGTCTATTCATGTCTGTGTTACAAAGAAATATGAAGAGATTTTATTCATAATCACCCCAATCACCCATTTTAAATAATTGATTTAGGACTAATATAGGCAGATAATATAAATATTTTGTGTCTGTGTAGCTGTGTTAATACATTTGGCTGTAATTTATGATACCTTAATGCAGCTGTTTTGTACTAAGTGTAAATTAGTTTCAGATAACATATTCTTTCAAGAAATGTCATCTTACGTGCCAAAGACAAACACTGTGCAAAATAATTTACCTTCTCTAGGTAAATGGTAGTATCTCCATAAGTATCAGAATTAACTTCCATGAAGAGTTCAATGATGATGACAGTATTAGTAATAATATTTATAGCTAAGATTAGTTTTGATGCTATTGGATGCTACTTTGTGTTTCGGTTTTTGTTACAGTACATTCTCACAACAGTTTTATGGTTTATTAATATTTCCCTTTTGTAAAAGGAAATATGAGCTACGGAGGGTTAAAGCTCTCAGGGTTTCACACATTGTCAATGTGTACCCAAAACATTAATCTAGGCTTTCTTATTCACACTTGAATAATTTCTAAACTAGTTTCCTGAACTTGGTTCTTAAATACCTATTTCAAACTAACCAAACTTTGAACATAAAGTAATGCCTCCACTTACAGTGTTAAATCTCTTGATTTATTTTTATACTGTTAATTCATTTCATACAGATGTCTATTTTTTCCTTTAAATATATATATATATTCCATATCATTCAGAATGTTCCAGGGTCTCTGCTTATTGATTTTGTAATTAGTTTTTATATTAACTTCCTTTTAAAATAATGTGTTTAATGTGTTATTTTAGCTTTTCTATTCTACATTAATTTTGTTTCTTGTGTGTGTTAGGCTGTTATGTATCTATGCCTACAGAGTGTTTTGGAATTTGCTTTTGCAAAACAGGTTTCAGGACCAAAGCAATTTTATTTTTACTTCTATGTTTGGACTTCTTATATCACCAAGTAGCATAAATTTAGAATGCTCTATGCTGTCTTTTAAATTAAGTTTGTGTTTTAAATTTCTCTTTTGTGACTTTTATTTTCCTAATCATGTCTTGGATGGATGAAAAACTACATTTCTGCTTTCTTTGGCCAGTTTAGGAAGATATTTTTCTAAGTCTAGTTTCACAGAAAGTAGTTTTTTCATGCTTCTAGCCTTTGACAAGGGGATTCGTTCTCAAAATTTCCCAGTAGATTTTAGAAATATTTTAGTGAATATTATCATACAAGCCTAGACTCTAGAACAGTAACTTTGAAATCATAAGAAATTTTCACTTATAATGTAATCTAGGACACACACACACACACACACACAAAACCACGTTTCCAAAATCAAAATTTACTTTTACCATAGAAGATTCACTCTGACAAATGCTGCTAAGTATAATTTACAAAAGGTTGACAAACAATGGCACTCATTAAAATAAAAAATAAACATGTTTTAATGATTGTACTGGCCTTATTAATAAAAGACCTAATAAAACGCTAAGACAGTTTCAAATGACAGTTTGAAAAATAAACTATGCATAACAAATTGTATAAAGAACTATTAGGGTAAGATCTCTGAGTAATATACAGAATTGATTAATGATCTACACAGAGACAGTAACTTTTATGGCTGTTGTATCTACTGCACTTCTGCTATTTTCATCTATCCTAGATAAAAATCTACAAGTTAACTTCTAATTGCATAAACGCCATTAGAAAATAGCCCATGCAATAAAAAGTAAACTAAACTTCTACCCAATAATAATTTAATTCAAGAATACAGCAACATAATTTAATTTAATGCCCTGAGACTAATTTAAGCAATTTATTTTGACTAATTCTAATATTTATTTTTTTCTTCTGACACAACCAACTAAATTGATTTCAGTAATCACTGATGGGCCAGAATACTCAGATTAAAAAAATAGTGCCTGAAACCTAAACTATATCTGATACCCTGGCCTGCTATGACATTACTTTTATTTATCTCATAATCTTCTCTTTTTCTCTTTAATTCTAGAAATTAAGATTTTTTTCCCTTTTTTTCCACTGTGAAAGATTATTTTAAAAACATTTTACCGAGAATTTCTATGTACTTTTGATATGCCTAGGAGGGGTCCATTCTACAATAGCTTTATGTGTCATGTCGCTAGGTGCCCTAGCCATCTATTTCCCACATTTTGGGCTAATTGCTTCAGACTTCATAGCTCAATTGGAACACAGAGTGAGAGGATCATCAAACAGATGGATTTTGATCCTCCCACAAAGAGAATTATGGCCCCTGAAAATATATTTTATGCTATATTTAAAATTCAATCTCTTTCTCTTCTACTGCTTTAAATTCAGGGAAGTCTAGTCACATTATTTATGTAATCAAACTATGAAAAATTGTGGGGTCAGTAAAGATTTGATAAATGGAAAAAGTAAATGGAATCATATTCTTTCCTTTTTAAATGAGTTTTATAATTTAAAAAATTGTGTTTGGAGGATAGATCTGGTTTCTTATTAAATAAAAGATTGCAAAGAAATATAAACAAAAGTTTAGTAAAATGCTTTGAAGTTAAGTATATATATCATATTTTATATATTATCTCATATTTTAATAAGTACAGCTTCATTATTCCAGTGAAATTATTTTTTTACAGATCTTGGCTAAATCCAAAAATCCAACTTTGCCATTTCAGCACTAGCCTTATTTGAGTTTGCCTAACAATAGTAGTTGCTCATGGTGCTATTACATAACCACCACTAAAAAACTCTATCAAGTTTCTACAAAAACACACAATGAAGAAAGTTGTAAAAATGAGCAACACAGTGACTTGTTATTAAGAAAAATGTTAAGTATATTCTCATCTCTGCTTGTCACATAAGGAAATGAGTTGCTCTAGGAATCAAAGTATTTAATGTGTTTTTTTGCAAAACATTGTCAATTCTTTAGTATAAACATCTGTCTTCTGACACCCAAGGCAAAAGTAGAGTGCTTTCTGGAAAAAAGAAAAAAAAAAAGAAAAGCCTTTATTAAAATGTAAAATTGCTGGACTTTTAGAGCAAGATAGAGGAACACGTATTTGTTCATCCAATTCTCCATTTTCAAGTAGGCATCCAACCTTATTAGATAAAACAAAAATTCCCTTTTTATTCTGTTATTTAGAATACTGCAGTGATAGTTAACATACCATTTTTTTATTGTTATTTCTTTACCCTTTTTGCACTGTTAGTTTGTGAGTAAGGCTTAACAATAATCACCCAAAATCATAAAAGATCACCAAAACATGTGAAGATATTTGCTGGAAGCATTTGGATACATATATAAGTTGACCTTTTAAATTGTTATTTTATTAACTTTAAAGTTGCTTTAAAAAAGAGCAATGCTTCTTCCCCCATAAAGGAAGAAGCGAAAGTCTATTCTAATTTTTGAATATTTTGATAAAATTTGTTGTCCAAAGAGTAAAAAAAAAATCTCCAAAGAAGTTCTTTATACAATTGCTTTTTAAACTGTCAAATATTTATGTAGTTACTTCAACTCTTTTTTGAAAATGTGTCCTTTGTTGACATACTGTGTCATTTTGCTGTGACCTATTTGTCTTTCTTTCGTTATATATGAAGTAATTCCTTATGTATAATGGAAGCCCACTTTGTAAACAGAATAAATAATAGAATAATTTGAATAGCATCGGTTTTTAATATTTTGTAAATTGCCTTTCTGTGTCTATAAAAAGGGAAAAAGGAAATGTGAATGACTTGAAATAATGAAAAATAAAGTTATATCTCAAGATGTACATTTTATGTACATTTTATGTGTACTAAAATGCATTACTGTGGTCTTGGCTTTCACCAGAACACGGGGGAACATGTTTTTTTCATCATCTATGTTACCGTTTATTTTTAACTAAAATACTATGAAAAGTGAAAATGTATAAGTATAAAAAATTTACTCATGTCTTGACTGCTTTTCAATTCTAGAGACTATTAGTTTTTTATAAGAATGAAAAGAAACAATCTAAATTACATTTGATTTAGTCATTTAACTGGCTGAGGAAAGTAATATACTAATTGACCATTAGCAGTAAACACTATCTTGTTTATTAATTCCTAGATTTATAGCTTTATAAAATACTCTTTATACTTAGCAGTGTAACATATACTTTTCATTTAATGGCTAGAAAGCATTTATCTGCTACAAATTATTTTTTATTACAAATATTCCAAAATAATATGCCCATAAAAAACTCTGCCTGTACTCATCTCCTCATCTGTTTTTTGGAGTAAAGGGCAAATCCACAGAGAAAAGGGCAAAACAAAACAAAACCCAAAAAGTTACAGTCTCAGTGCAGAAGAGAAATCCACCTCATCTAGGAAAAGGGAAGGAATATGTGCTTGGCACAGTGATACATGTGTGGAGGAACAGTAACATTCGTGAAAGCCATACACTTGATAAACAGGTTTACAGTACCTAGTGAGAGGTGACAGCATGCTGGCAGCCCTCACTCGCTCTCGGCGCCTCCTCTGCCTGGGCTCCCACCTTGGCGGCACTTGAGGAGCCTTTCAGCCCGCCGCTGCACTGCGAGAGCCCCTTCCTGGGCTGGCCTAGGCCGGAGCTGGCTCCCTCAGCTTGCAGGGAGGTGTGGAGGGAGAGGCGCGAGCGGGAACCCGGGCTGCGCGCTGCGCTTGCGGGCCAGCTGGAGTTCCGGGTGGGCGTGGGCTTGGCGGGCCCTGCACTGGGAGCAGCCGGCAGGCCCTCCCGGCCCGGCAATGAGCGTCTTAGCACCTGGGCCAGCGGCTGCAGAGGGTGTGCTGGGTCCCCCAGCAGTGCCGGCCCACGGGCGCTGCCCTCGATTTCTCGCCAGGCCTTAGCTGCCTTCCCGCGGGGCAGGACTCAGGACCTGCAGCCCGCCATGACTGAGCCTCCCCGCCCTCCTTCCTGGGCTCCTGTGCGGGAGGGAGCCTCCCCGACGATCGCCGCCCCCGCTTCACGGCTCCCAGTCCCATCGACCACCCAAGGGCTGAGGAGCGCAGGCGCATGGCCCAGGACTTGTAGGCAGCTCCACCTGCAGCCCCACTGTGAGATCCACTGCGTGAAGCCAGCTGGGCTTCTGAGTCTAGTGGGAACTTGGAGAACCTTTATATCTAGCTAAGGGATTGTAAATACACCAATCAGCACTCTGTCTCTAGCTCAAGGTTTATAAACACACCAATCAGCACCCTGTGTCTAGCTCAGGGTTTGTGAATGCACCAATAGACACTATGTATCTAGCTACTCTGGTGGGGACTTGGAGAACCTTTGTGTGGACAGTCTATATCTAGCTAATCTAGTGGGGACATGGAGAACCTTTGTGTCTAGCTCAGGGATTGTAAATGCACCAGTCAGCACCCTGTCAAAACAGACCACTCAGCTCTCTGTAAAATGGACCAATCAGCAGGATGTGGGTGGGGCCAGATAAGAATAAAAGCAGGCTGCCTGAGCCACCAGTGGCAACCCTGTGGGGTCCCCTTGCACGATGTGGAAGCTTTATTGTTTCTCTTTGCAATAAATCTTGCTGCTGCTCACTCTTTGGGTCCACACTGCTTTTATGAGCTGTAACACTCACCATGAAGTTCTGCAGCTTCACTCCTGAAGCCAGCAACACCACAAACCCACCAGGAGGAAGGAACAACTCCAGATGCGCCTCCTTAAGAGCTGTGACACTCACCGCGAAGGTCCGGAGCTTCACTCCTGAGCCGGCGAGACCACGAACCCCACCAGAAGGAAGAAACTCTGAACACCTCCGAACATCAGAAGGAACAAACTCTGGACACGCTGCCTTTAGGAACTGTAACACTCACCGCGAGGGTCCCCGGCTTCATTCTTGAAGTCAGTGAGACCAAAATCCCACCAATTCTGGACACACTAGGAAGACTGAGACCCAATTGGACCATCAAAGAAAGACCCAATCACCAACACAAAGCTAATAAACTTGTAAGCTTTCAATACAAATAACGTTGGAATATAGCTAGGAAGACTTCAGAAGACAGATTCTCTTTGCAGAGTCTCTGGGAGGTAAGACCCCAACATAAATAGGGAGTTATAAACTATGCATTACTAGAGATATCATAAATTATACTGTGATTTTTTTAGTGTGTATGTGTTTTGTTTTTTTGTTTTGTTGTCTTTTTTTGTTGTTGTTTGAGACGAAGTCTCGCTCTGTCGCCCAGGCTGGAGTGCAGTGGCGCGATCTCGGCTCACTGCAAGCTCCGCCTCCCAGGTTCACGCCATTCCTACCTCAGCCTCCGGAGTAGCTGGGACTACAGGCGCCTGCCACCATGCCCGGCTAAGTTTTTGTATTTTTAGTAGAGGCGGGGTTTCACCGTGTTAGCCAGGATGGTCTCGATTTCCTGGCTTGGTGATCTGCCCACCTCGGCCTCCCAAAGTGCTGGGTTTACAGGCCTGAGAGCCACCGCACCCGGCCTATATACTGTGATATGTTTTTATAGTGTATGTGTATGTGTATGTGTAGGGAAATGTCATATACATATAGTGTATGTGTAGGGAAATACATATAGTGTATGTATAGGGAAATGTCAGACAACAAAGGAAGAAAAGAATGATTTGGGAATGTAAGGTTCTTCTGCTACATGTGCAGCAATTTCGTATTATTTGAAGGAGGTGTCAGACCACTTTATAATACATATTATAAATCCTAAGACACACACACAAAAAAATTTTTTAAAAATAAGCTTAAATAATAACCCAATAAATGAGACAAATAGAATAGTTAAAATTGATTAATCACAGAGAAAGCCACAAATAGGAAAAGAACAACAAAGAATAAAGGGAACAAATAGTAAACTGGTAGCAGAATGGTATGATTTTTTTTAAGTACATAGATGGGCATAACAGTAAAGTAAGTTCTCGTAAGCCATACCCAAATATATACTGTTGTATTAGTCCGTTCTTGCATTGCTATCAAGAAATGCTGGAGACTGGGTAATTTATAAAGAAAAATGGTTTAATTAGCTCACAGTTCTGCAGGTTAGCTTCTCCTTGAGTTCTGGTCGGGGGGCGCTCAGGACACTTTCAATCATGGTGGAAGGCAAAGGGGAAGCAAGCATCTCACATGGCCGGAGCAGGATAAAGAGAGAGAGGGGAGGTGATACACACTTTTAAACAGCCAGATCTCATGAGAATTTTTTCACAAGAACAGCACTAGGAATGGTGTTAAACCATGAGAAATCACCCGTCTGATTCAGTCACCTTCCGCCAGGCCCCAACTCCAGCGTTGAGGATTACATTTCAACAGGAGATTTGGATAGGGACAGAGATCCAAACCGTATCACCTGGTATCAATAAATCCATTTAAATTATCAACACATAGATAAGTTAAAAGAAGGGAGAAAAGGCCACCCGCGGTGGCTCATGCCTGTAATCCCAGCACTTTGGGAGGCTGAGTTGGGCAGATGACCTGAGATCAGGAGTTCAACACCAGCCTGACCAACATGGAGAAACCCCATCTCTACTAAAAATATAAAAATTAGCCAGGTGTGGTGGTGCATGCCTGTAATCCCAGCTACTTGGGAGGCTGAGACAGGAGAGTTGCTTGATTCCAGGAGGCAGAGGTTGTGGTATGCAGAGATCATGCCATTGCACTCCAGCCTGGGCAACAAGAGCGAAACTCCGTCTCAAACAAAAAAAAAAAAAGAAGGGAGAAGAAAAATACCATTTAAACACACACACACACACACACACACGTATATATATGTATATATGTGTATATGTATGTATGTGTATATATGTATATATGCATATATGTGTATATATGTATGTATATATGTATATATGTGTATGTGTGTATATATGTGTATATGTGTATATATGTGTATATATGTATATGTGTATATATGTATATATGTGTATATATGTATATATATACACTCATAATTTCCAGCATAAGCAATATAGTGAGACCCTATCTCTATAAACAAATTTAAAAATTAGCCCAGTACAGTGGTATGTGCCTATAGCTCTAGCTACTGGGAAGCTGAGGCAGGAGAATTGCTTAAGCCCAGAATTTTAAGGCTGCAGAGAACTATGATTGTGCTGCTGCACTTCAGCTTGGGTGACAGAGCAAGACCTTGTCTCAAAATAGATAGATAAATAAATTGAATCAACCTTAAATAGACAGCACCAAGTCAAGATGGTTTCACTAGTGAATTAAAGTAGAAGTAACAGTAACTTTCAATAATCTCTACCAAAAAGTAGAACCAGAATGATCACTTCCTAATTCGTTCTATGAGGTCAGGATTACCCTAATACCAAAACCAAATAATGTCATCTCAAGAAACCAAAACTGCCAGCTGAATATCTCTCAAGAATACAGACACAAAGCACATTTAACAATATTTAAAGAGAATTATATACCATAGCCACATGGCATTTATTACTTCTAAGGAAATCTCATTCTACATTTGAAACTTAATCCTTATAATTCACTGTATCAACAAGCTCAACAAGAAAAATGATAATATAAAATGAAGCAAATGAAACTGTTATCAATATTAAACAGCCGTAAATGTTACAAACTCTCAGCAAACTGTTACAGGAAATTTCCTCAATTTGATAAAGAATATCTACAAAAAGCCTACAGCTAATATTATACGTAATAGTGAGACACAATGATTTTCTGCTAAGATCAAAAACAATGCTAAGAAAATAATTTTCAAATGCTATTAACATACACACATACGTACACACACACACAGGTACCTATGTGAGGAGATGGATGTGTTAATCCCCTTGACTGTAATAATGATTTTGTTATATATTTGTATATCAAAATAGTGTTTCACACCACACACACACACATATATATGTGTATGTGTGGTATAAAACATGATATGTACATATTATATATATAATATACATATTACATATATGTATAAAATGGAAAAAAATGAAAACAAACAAAAAAGAACAAGGCTAGGATGTCCTATCTTATCACAACTATTCAACTTCCTATTGAAAGTTTTAGCTGCCAAAATTAGACAAGAAAAAAAGAACAAAAATGTGTACATATTAAAAAGCAAGAAACAAAACTCATTATTTACCTTATTTCTGGATAATATAATTGTTTATGTAGAAATCCTCAAATAGCCAGGCACGGTGGCTCATGCCTGTAATCCCAGCACTTTGGGAGGCCGAGGCGGCAGATAATGAGGTCAGGAGATCGAGACCATCCTGACTAACACAGTGAAACCCCACCTTTACTAAAAAAAAAAAAATTAGCCAGGCATAGTGGGGGGGTGCCCGTAGTCCCACCTATTCGGGAGGCTGAGGCAGGAGAGGAGAATGGCGCGAACCCGGGAGGCAGAGCTTGCAATGAGCCGAGATTGCGCCACTGCACTCCAGCCTGGGTGACAGAGGGAGACTCCATCTCAAATAAAAAAAAAAAAAAAAGAAAGAGAAATCCTCAAATAATTACCTGAAATTTTACTAAACTGAGAATGAGTTTCACAGGAGAGAATGATATACCTGCATTAACAATGTGGTTTTACATCTAAAAAGAATGACATTTACATAGCAACACCACCACCACAATGAAGTCTTTAGGTTTAAATTTAAGAAAATATGTATAGAATCTATATATGGAAAAATGTAAAATTCTGATTAAAGAAATAAAATATCTAAATTAATTAAATTATATGCATTTTATTGCATTGGAAGAATAAATTTTGTTAAGAAGTAATTTTTTTCCAATTGGAACTATAAATTCAAGGTCATGTCAGTCAAAAATCTCAGCCACTAGTAGATATTCACAGATAGACTTAACGTTAACATAAAAAGGCAAAAAAAAAAAACTTGAGTAACTGGAATAAGTCTACAAAAAAAAAAAGAGAGAGAGAAGAACAGAGTTAGAGAATTGGAAGATTCATACTACCTAAATAGAATTACTATAAATCTAAAGTAATTAAAGTACTGTATTAGCAAAGAATAAACTCATAGATGAATGGAACAGAATAGAAAGCACAGGAATAGATGTACACAAACATAGTAAACTAATTTTTGACCATGGTGAGATGATAATTAAATAGAAAAGAAATAATCTTTTTAATAAAATTTCCTGAAATATTTGAAAGCCCATATGTAAAAAATGTTAACCTGTAAACAGCCTCATATTTTATACAAAAGTTTACTCAAAATGCTCACAGATTACTTGTAAATTTTAACACTATAACAAATCCAGAATAAAACAAAGGAGAAAATCTGTATGACCTTGGGTTTGGTGATGAGTTTTCAGATTCAACATCAGAAGTATAGCCAATGAAAGAAGTAATTGATAAGTTGGACTTTATTAAAACTAAAACAATTTGCTTTGTGAAAGACACTAGTGGAATAAAAAGTCAAGCCACAAAATAATAGAAATTAAGTGCAAAACATGTATCTGAGAAGGAATTATATCTAAATTATACACACAAAACCCTTAAGGCTCAAAAGTAAGAAATTAACTCAATTAAAATTAAAATTTTAGCAAATAATATAAACAGATAACTCACTCAAAAAGATGCACAAGGGAAATATAAGCATCTGAAAAGATAATCAACATCTGTCTTTGTCAAGAAAGGCTGCTATATCAAAATAATATAGACTGGGTGGCCTGAACAACAGAAATTTATTTCTCACACTTCTGGAGGCTGTGAAGTACAAGATCAAGGTGATTGCCCATTTTCTGCTGAGGACTCTCTTCCTGGCTTGCAGACAGCTGCCTTCTCATTGTGTTCTGACATGATGGAAAAAGAGAGAGAGCAAGCTTTCTGATGTTTCTTCTTAGAAGGACATAATCCCATCATTAGGGCCACACCCTCATGACCTTATTTAATACTAATTACCTCCCAAAGGCTACATTTCCAAATACCATCACACTGGAGGTTAGGGTTTCCATACATGAATTTTGGGAGGACAAAAATATTCAGTCCAGAATATCCCTTGTCATTAGGAAAATGCAAAGTGAAACAGCATTTTCACTTTGCACTTTTATTTGAATGGCTAAAATCCAAAAACCTGAACAATATAGAAGAACTTTTATTCATTGCACATGGGTAATTACCATGGTTAAAATATTTGATAGTCTTTGGAATAATGTTTGGTAATTTCTCACAGAATTAAACATAGTCTTAATGTGACAAAGCAATCACACTCCAAAGCATTTACACACTGATCCAAAAACCTATGTCGACACAAAACAGAGCACACAAATGTGGACTGGAGTTTTACGCATCATTATCAAAACTGGAAACAACCAAAATATCCTTTATTAGGTAACTGGTTACATAGTCATACAATGGATTACTATTCAGTGATATAAAGGAATGAGTTCTCAAGACATGTTAAGACATAGATAAATCTTCAATGTATACGTTAAATGAAAGAAGCCAGCCTTAAAAGACTATATATGACTCAATTTATATCACACTTGGAAAACAGCACACTCCAGAGACAGTAAAAGTAAACAGATCAGTGGTTGCAGCATTCAGTGGGAACTGAGAATTTAAGTAGGTAATGTAAAGGGAATTTGTTAGGGCAGCGGAACAATTCTGAATAATACTTTAATAGTGAATATATAATGCTATACTTCTTTTTACTCATGAAACTATTGGACAAAGAACACATCTCAATATATATAATATTAAAAAACAAATAAAAAAATACACATTTGGCTGATCAATGTGGGTTTCAGGCTGACCTTATCAAATAAGCCCTTTAAAAGCAGAGTTCTCAACCACTTGCCACTGACAAGAAGTCTGAGATACTTCTTCCATCTGGCTCAAATCAAAGAACATATTGGTGTGGTGAGTTGCTTACTGGGGGCAACATCAGTGGTATTTGAGACTGGTCACTGGAAGATGAGAATAACCTCCACCTGGCAGCCAGAAAAATAGAAGGAGACCCTCATTCTACAACCACATGGAACTAGATTCTGTTAAAAAAAGATGAATTAATTTGGAGGTGAACTTTTCTTAAATGTCTCTAGAAGAAAATTCAGCCTGGCTAACACTCTGATTTCACTCTTGTGGTCCTCTGACCAGAAAACCTAGCTGCAACTTGCCAGACTCCTGACATTCAGAGCTCTGAGGTATTAAGTATGCTGTTTTCAGCTGCTAAATTTGTGGTGGTTTGCCACCATGAAGTAATAAAAAAATTATATAATAAATAATTAAATATATTAGCGACAAGTAAATATTACTCAAAGAATTCCAAATAGTGAAGGTAAAAGTAACATGGGAAATAGAAAATCCCTATTAATACCTGCCTTACTTTGGTTTGTGCTGCTATAATGAAGTAACTGAGACTAGGTGATTTTAAAATAACATAAATGTATTGGCTTACAGTTATGGAGGCTGGGTATTCTATGGCCAAGGCTCCAGGAGGTTTGTCTGGTGGGGCTATTCTCTTCCTCCAGGATGGTGTCTTGCACATAGTGTTCTCTGGGTGGGAGGAAGCCTGGAGATTCTCATGACAGAGAGCAGAAGGGCAGAGAGATAGAGACAGAGAGGAAGAGAGAAAGTGAGAGAGTGCATAATTCTGAAATCCTTTTTCTAACGTTATTAAACCCACCCATGTAGGTGGAGTTTTCATGGTCTAATTACCCCTTAAAGTTTCCCCCTTTATTCCATTATATTGGCAATTAAATTTCAGCATGAGTCTTGGAGAAGACAAAGGTTGATCATAGTGACACCACAGTAATAAGTGCTTCACATACATCCACAGTTGAATGATAAAATTAACACAAACAAATTTAAGGAGAAACAAAATATTTTTGCGGATTCAAATTATCCTCGGCTGGGCACAGTGGTTCACGCCTGTAATCACAGCACTTTGGGAGCCTGAGGTGCGCAGATCACCTGAGGTCAGGAGTTGGAGACCAGCCTGGCCAACATGGTGAAATCCCATCTCTATTAAAAATACAAAAATTAGCTGGGCGTGGTGGCACATGCCTGTAAACCCAGCTACTTGGGAGGCTAAGGCAGGAGAACAGCTTGAACCCGGAAGGCAGAGATTGCAGTGATCTGAGATTGTGCCACTGTACTGCAGCCTGAGCGACAGAGAAAGACTCCATCTCAAGAAGAAAAAAATCTTCTTCAAAATAATTATTAATTACTCTGATGTTTGTAACAAATGTCTACAGATTCTTTGGTACTGCTCCTTCCAGGATATGGAGTTCAATTTTCTTCCCACTGAGTATAGGCTTGACTTACAACTCATTTACAATGAAATGAGTATGGACATAGAAAAATAGTAAATTTACTGTAGAGAAACTTGGCAGACATCACCTTATCCAGTGTGATAATCATTAATTAATCATTAATCAAAATTAGTATCATAAATCATGTCATATTGATACCATGTATTTCCTGATTGGATGAAATTATAAGGGCATCTTCTTATTATTCTTGCCCAGAATAATCATAAGAAAATATCAGGCAAAATTAAATTGAAATACATTTTTAAAAATCCTAGGTGTGGAGAGTCTTACCATATTTCCATTTATTCACCAGTCTGCCTTCTAGAGAAACAGGTGGGTCTGGGGGAAGAAGTCCACAGACTTAACCAAGAAGACCACATGCTTAACCAAGTAGTAGACCTGACTAAAGCCCTGTGACTGATGGTTTAAGCACTATTAAAGCAGATGAATAAGGTCTCACCTCTCACTCTGGGAGGCTTATGTAATACCTGATACATAAGCAAGAAATCCTCCATAGCGTATTCTTCAACCTGGGACCCTACTTCACAAAGAACTTGTGAGATGAGCACATAACAATGGGATCTACTAGTCAGATTATGTGCTGCACTATACAAAAACTTCAATATGATGCTATGTTCTCAAACAAAAGGCCATATGGGACTTTCACCCTAGAGGTAAAACAGGACTCAAATTACCATCACTTCCAGTGATTCAGCTGAGCACTTGTGCTTCCCATTCCCACAAACGTTGGCTCTGTATATTTGGAAATACTACTCCCCAAGACACCTGCACTTTTTCCCACTAACAAAGTGAGGCTGTCAGTAAATTTCCAGTTGCAGCCGCTGCCAAAATATTTTGGACTCTTTACTGGCAGATGAAAAGAAGAGTCCCCATAATGCAGAGTCTAATCAGCAGGAGGAGATTGAGCTGCTTTTACAAAATGGTAAGAGGAAGAAATACATGTGCAATCCAAGTAATCCACTTAGGTGCCTCCTGATGTTCCTTTGATCCATTTTTTAAGTGTGAATGAACATATACAGCAACCTGATCTGAGAAGGATAGAAGGATCAAAGTTTGAGCAATGAAGGTTTGGGACACAGCGTGTGTAGGCCTGCCTAAGTGAAAGCTTAAAGATAAATTAGACTGGATAGTGGTTGAAGGAGATGTGTACTAATTTCAGGGCAGAGATCAGCTGAAGTGTTGGGGGCCATAGTTCACCCCACTAACCTTATTCAGGCAAAATAGCACATAGAAACCATGGACATGCTGTACCACAAACCAATATGGAGAAAGAGTGGCACAAGTTGTGTACTGTGGTGGTCATTAAAATATCCTGTAGACCTCTAATGATAGAAAATGTATTTGACCAAGCAGCTGCTCTGTGAAGTCTCACCCTGGGTTTACATGGAGTCCACACTTTCCCTGGGCTGCTCCCAGACAATGATGGAGTGCAGCAGCGGTATCATGCAGGTCCATTTCTGAGAGAAGTGGAATTCCATGGATGGTTAAAGTTGACTCAAAGACTCCTTGTTTTCCCTCACATAGATATTTGCCCTAATAAAAACCATTCATATTTAATCTTGTCTTCATAAGCCTTTAGAGAATCCAGACTAACATATATTAGAATTGTTAAATTGTAGATTATGAAAATACTCAAATTTACTGGATAATTCCACATTATTTAGAAGGAGAGCATACCAAGATTGTATGTTAGAATTAATTTGAATTAACCATTTTACCAACACTTGGTATTTTCAGATTTTTAGTCTGTGACAGTATGTTACCTTTCAAACCCTGTCCAATTTCAGCTTTCCTTTGCATTTTTCTAATTTCTGTTATGGGTGAATGTCTTTTTCTCTACGTAGTGACCATTTATATTTTCTTTTATGTGAAGTCATGCTTTCTAAATGTTTATCAATATTTCTATTGAGTTGTTTATATTTGTCTTATTAATTTACATAAGTTATTTACATAATCTTGATAGTACTGTCTCTTTAGAAATATGTGTGGTGATTTTTTTTGGTATTTGTGGCTCGTGATTTCACTTTTTTTTTTTTTTTTTCGAGACAGAGTCTCACTGTGTCGCCCAGGTTGTAATACAGTGGGACCATTTCGGCTCACTGCACCCTCCGCCTCCCAGATTCAAGTGATTCTTGTGCCTCAGCCTCCCAGGTAGCTTGGATTACAGGTGTGCGCCACCCGCATGCCCAGCTAATTTTTGTAATTTAGTAGAGACAAGGTTTCACCATTTTGGCCAGGCTAGTCTAGAACTCCTAACCTCAGGTGATCGCCCGCTTTAGCTTCCCAAAATGCTGGGATTACAGGCCTAAGCCATCACAGGAGGTCTGATTTTACATTTTAAATAATGGCTTTTGAGGAATGAAAATATTTCTTCTACAGTGGTCAAATTTTTTGACTTTTTCATAAATGCTTCATAATTGATTTTCTGTATTTAAGAAAGTTGTTTCTAACACAAGTGCATACAGATCATCTATTATTTTATCTATAAATGTAAACATTTTTGACCAGGCCATTTGAGATACGTATTTTGGAATTTTCAACTGCTTGTTTGTTTTCCATATAAATAACCAAATGATCTGGCACATTTTTTCAAGATTTTATTGTTTCCCAATTATCTGAAATCTAAAATAAGTCATATATGAAAATTAACAAATAAAATAAATATGAGTCTTTTCTGGGTTCTTTGTTATATTCATTGTATCTATTACTTTATTCATATGGCAAGTAACAGTGTCTTGCTTACTATATTTTTGTAATAGTTCCTGTTATCTGGAGGAGCAAGTCTTGATATTATTTCTTGTTTTTATTTTTGTTTGTATATTTTGGCATCTCCTTATTGAGTTATATAAGATATTTTCATTATAATTTCATTAAAATTATGCATTAATTTGATTATATTTTACAACTTTATGCTACTAGTTTTTTAATTAATAAACATAGAATATATGTGTATTTACTTTTTCCTCCCTAATAAAGATTTAAAACATTTCATATTTTCTCCTGCTTTATAATACATAGTGCCTGGCCGATCACAGGTGTTCAGTATGTATGTAATATTGATGACAGAATTTGAATAGGCAGGTGTTATTGGATATCTATTATTAGTTAATTATTTGTATCTAAATAATAGAAAAGTTCTCTTTAGCTCTACCTGGTTCAAGCTTTTTGGAACCCAGTAAACAGACAGTGGCCCAGAGAAACCCTGATAATATGGGCCCAGGATTTCCTTTCTTTAGCCTTCTCCCACTATACATCAGTGTGTTTATAATTTGAATACTCTGTATTGCATAATTTTAAGTAAATTAATATTTTCTAAATTACCTGATCATACTTTTTGTTGTAATGATTGTAAATGTAAAATGTACTAAAATGTCCCTCTATCAACTTTGTGCCATGAGAATAAGAGTTAACACACATTTGTATTCCTGATATGTAAGTGTGGACATAATAATTATTTAAATTATTTTCAGTGATATATTAAAAGTTTATTTCCAAGAAAAGATCAATGGAATTTATTTATTAAATATAATTTTTCAAATCAAATCAAAGCAAAGATTAGTGTGTGCCAGTTATCAATTTATTGATTCTAAGCTCCATTCCCACTCACTCTTCATTGACTGCTTTGTGAAATGGAGACTCTGTAAGCATTTTCTTTTGTAACTGATGCTAAATATTGGCAGTTGAGAACACTCTAGGGACAGAGAAGAAAGAAAGGCTTTTTTTTTCCTGGTTCCAGTGTTTAATTATTTTCTTCTTTCTTGTTCTGTGTATCTATGAGCAGTGGCCTTTACCTCCAGCAGTTTCAGTGACATCTCCTTGGATGAACTCTCAATAAGCCTCAGAGTTACCCCAGCAATTGACTTACCAGCCTTGGACTACCAGAACCTCGCCAGGATGTCTTTAGCTTGCCAGATCCAGCTAAGGTTCCCTACTCACCAGCCTAAACCCACAGGTTCTGCTATGAGAGGCTTTGAGTTTATCAGTCCTGGCCTGTAGATTCTTGTGTGCCAATCTTGGCCAGCAGACTTTGAACCAGTTATGGTTGGAAAACTCA
Organism: Gorilla gorilla gorilla; assembly: GCF_029281585.2. NCBI lineage: Eukaryota > Metazoa > Chordata > Mammalia > Primates > Hominidae > Gorilla > Gorilla gorilla. Next base: position 174,620,982 of record NC_086017.1, read on the forward strand.
ATGAATTTCTCCTCCATCCTATGACCTTCTTTTTCCAGGTCTGAATTCCAACCTTGAGGGAGATACTTCTTCAAGTTCATATATTTTTGAATATTCTCCCTCAGATCCAGAGTATTACCCTGTGGGTTCTTTACCCTTTCAAAATCAATCACCTATTATATAATAATTAAAAAGTATTTTGTTCAAATTACTGTATGAGTTCAGTCTCCTAATTGAATCCTGGCTGATTCATACTGTTTTCTGTAATTCTTCATATTCACTGAAACCATTAAAAAATATTATTCCTCTTGTAGTTTCCTCTCAAATTTTACTTATTTATCATATTCTTATATTATAACCTAGCATTTTGTATTCTTACATTATTTAACATTATTCTTTTATTTATTTACATTTGTATACATTTGTATAATTATGATACAGCTTTCAAAATGTATCCTATGTAGGCTGATTATAAGGGAGATTTGACTGCCATGAAAGTAAAGTTCCTGTTTCTTTATAAATTCACTTAGATAATTTGTTTACTGAACAATTATATTTCCACTTTAACTTGCATAAGTCTGTAATATATTTGCATATGATTTTCCCAAAGGGAAAGCGAAAACATAGAACATGTCAACTTCATGAAGGATTGTGGACTTTATTGATGGAAACATTTGTTTTTTCTATGTGGGAGGAGTAAATTATGCAAATTAAGAAGTGAAATCTATATCCCATATTTAAACATGAAGTTGTATTATTTCCACAATTTCTATATAAAAAGGCATTACATTTTCTTAAAAGTTTCTAATATTTATAATATTTGTGAATTCATCCGTGCCACTCCAAATCACTATTCTAAATTTTGTAAAAGCTTTTAGAGACTTTGGATTTTCTTTTTCCAACTCAGAGTCACTGAGAGATGCTGAACATCTTCTGATAATCCTCAACTTGTTTAATAAGAATGGGTTTTTGGAAATATTCAACTGAGTTTTGTCTTTAAATAATACTCCCAATACTTTCAAGCTACTCATATTTCAGAACTGTACTATATGACTGGAAATGCTAAATATTAATAGATGATCCCAAAGAAATGTACAAAGTATTAATCATGATTTTTCATTTGAAGGTATTTCTTTATTACTAGTTGCCAACTTATGTACATATTGGGACTAGACTATAATTGTACAAATATGTTATAATCAGAGAGTGCTTATTCTAATTATAAACCTACATTAAAAACAAAATGTATCTTTCATTATTAATATTAATGTTAATATTATTTTTGTTTGGAGAGGTGTTATAGGACTCTTGTGAAAGATAAATAAACAAATTTCTCCAAGAAACTTGGAAATGGTACAGTGATGTTGGCAAGATGTGATACATTATCACCTTCAGATCTGTTTCTGTAAGATAACTAAAAAGCTATCTATTAAGAAATGTTAAGTTTTTATGTATAAAATACAAGTAATATAATCTAAGGGCCCTTGCAATAAAAGACAATCCTTTTTCTACGTGTTGAATATTTTTCATGCCTCATTTTACACACTCTTATCCCCACCTTTTGTGATCATCAGCACACTGACAGATAATACTGGAGAGTTATCATTAAAACTCCTTGCTCAGCTATATCTCAAATCTTTTGCTTTATGCCTTGGACAGCCTTTCTCTCTACCATGTGGATGCCTGCAGGAGCCTGCACAGTCATTCTGCCACATGCACTGTGGATACACAGCTGATTTACAGCTGGGCTGAAAAAGCCTCATCTCTGTCTCTGGGGATTCCAGGATATCCTGTTTTTGACTCTTAGCTAAGGTAAGTGCAAGACTTATGATGTGCAGTTTAAAGTTGAAACTCTCCTGATGATCTCCAAATCAGTTTCTTTACTGGTAGTTTACTATGAACCTAATCAGTTAGGTCAGCTTTCTTGATTTAGTGGCCTGTGGTGTACTGCAAACCCTCACTAGATCTTCTGCTTTGAGCTCTTTGGCAACCAAGATTCTTCACTCAGAAGTTGGTAGTTCAAGCTGCCAAAAAAGCACTGTCTATGTGTGTGTGAGAATAAGGCCTCTCCAAGCTGGTGCATGGAATGTCTCCAGGATCTGATACTTTCCGCACTCTTTTTCTCTTACTGGACCATATTGTTTGCCTTCAAATATGACCTTTACGCAAGTATGCTCGGTGGTGTCTGCTTAATCCTTTCAATTACTAAAACTTGGGAACTCTTTACATGTATAAACTTGGAAGTGGAAAGGATATAATAATTCTGGGACAAAATTTGATCAATGAGCAGCAAAAGCCAATTGATACATATAGGCTTCATTTGTGTCTCAGATGGACAATTCTGAGATGCATGGTAAAAAGTCGCTTGGACTATCCCAGCAACAATGATGTCCATTTTAGCGCAGAAATATCCAACTCATTCTTCACCCTTAAATGGGGTTTTTCTCTTTCCTTGTTTTATTTTTCCCAGTCTTTCTAGTTCTGATCATTGGCATCGGTTCTTCAAATGAATTAGCTGAGTGCAGTTCCTAGATTCAGATTCTGCTTTGGGAGCAAACCCAAGCTAGGACAGGTTAATAAATCAATTCTGCTATTTTTCTTATTCTTTTTCTATTTTTATGGCATATTATTCTTCACTATCAAATGGCAGATTTATGTGAAATTTGGAAATGTAAACTATGCAAGTATGTAATCATTATTGAGCTCTTGTAAAAACTAAAATTGCATCAAATTATTGGATGAAAATAATTCTGATTAGTAAATTATCTTCTCTATTTTAGCATTCACTGTTCACTTAAGTGCTCCCACAGTATTATGGAGGAAGAATCAGCTTGTAGAAAAAGAAACCTTATAAATTGAGAGAAGACTACTTATTAACAACAATAGATAGCAAACTGCAATGAGTCATAGCCTAAAAATTCTAAAAAGAAATTGAAATTAGACCCTTATATAAAACAAATCAATCAACCTAAAATAACAGAAAAGTAAATATGTTTTACTTTTAATACTATGAAATTTTAATATTATGAAACCTGTTAAATGAAAAAGTTTGAGCCCAAGAATGGTAGATGGAAATAAAAACAAGGCACCAAAGAGAGAGAAAAATATTCAAAATAATATAGTAAAATAAAAGATAAAATTAGTAGTCCATTTTGGTCAACCAAGAAAATATTTTTGTGATAAGAAAATAACAGTAATTCTGTATGTATTTAAATACTGTTTTTTAATTAAAATGCTAGACACAAACTACTTAGAATTTATGAAGTTTTTCAAATAAAAGTTAAATATGTTATCTTATTTAGAACTAGAATAAACATATGAATAAATTTTGACTCATTTAAAATATATACTACAAACTTAAGGCTAATAACTAAAATAACAGAAGGGTAAATTATAAAACATTTAATCCAGAATAAGAATTAAAGAAGTAAAAAGGGGAAGACTTTAGAGCAAATGGAAAATGCTATTAACCCAGTGTTAAGGTAGGGCACAGAAAATGTATGCTATACATTCATTGCTGGTGGGAATATAAATTGATACAGGTATTTTAATGAGTAACTTAATATGTCTGATAGAATTTAAAATTCCCATGCCTTTTGATTCAGTAATTCCTAAATATATATGCTAGAGAAACAGTTGTTCACATATATAAAGAGACATATAAAATAATGGGCCTAGGAAATAGTGATTATAATTTAATATGATTTAAACAATCTGAAATTCCATCTAAATGAAATAGATAAAATATTATCACATTCTTTCACACACAGACATGGATTTTATTCAGCACTTTACATAGTTTGCCCTTTCTTACTCTCTCTTATTATGCCTATATACATAGCATAATGGATATATATATGTAGGCTCTCTCATTATCTGAAAAAAAGCCACTAGTTATAGCACATGTATCTTACAGTGAATTTAAAACAAAACTCAAATCTTAACTCATGTAGTTTAGGAAAATATTTAAATTTTGAGACATGGTCTCAATCCAGACATTAGGAATTATGTCTGCCTATTATCATGGGCCATTAGAACAAAACTTGATATAGGAAAATCCTCGGTGCTAAGATTATGTCAATATATCAGTATTGAGATTATGTCAATACATCAATATTTGTTCCAATTGCTCCATCATAATAGGAAGAAATAGCGCCTAATGACTGTATTGAGACCATGTGTTAAAAGTTGAATATTTTCCTAAACTACATGAGTTAAGATTTGAGTTTTGTTTTAAATTCACTATAAGACACATGTGCTATATCTAGTGGCTTTTTTTTTTCAGATAATGAGAGAGTCTACATATATATCCATTATGCTATTTATATAAGGAATATAGAAAATATAAATCATAATTTTACGTTAGGATCATTGTATATGTTTAAGTGTAAGTTAATTTGCTGGCCAGTTTTAGATATTTGAAAACACTTTCATTTTTAATTCAATTTTTCTCTGAGTTCTATCCCAAGCAGCCATAATGTGTAAGGCAACGGGACAACAGACAGCATCCAGCAGGGATTCCTGAGAAAAGACAAAGCTGAAATGGGAGTCTGAATGAGTTTTCTAGATCTACTTATTTAAAACTTAGGAGATCATAACATATTAAGGTAAAGTAACTTCTAAGCTTCTTTTTGAATCCCACATGAGATATACAAAATAACCTGCACTTTATTAGGCTGGTGCAAACATTATTGAGGGTTTTGCCATTGAAAGTAATGACAAAAACCGCAATTACTTTTGCACCAATCTAATAGATTTTTTAAAATTTATTTATGCAGAGTATACTCTACTGAATGTTTTTGTTTTAAGTGTATATATTTTTTGTGTGAAATTGCATCAGAATTTAAATGTGTTTTGTTCTGTGGTTGATTGTTGAAATACTTTACATCTCATGTAAACGAAGAAAGCAAACGTATCCAAATGAATAAAAGTAATTTGACCATTCTTCTACTAGAAAAAAAATGTAATATAACATTTTTTAAATGTTTCTAGTTCTCATCAAGTACAAGTACAAGCGGATTTAGTAGCAGTATTTATAAATGCAGCAACCTCAACTCTGAGGTTGTTTCAACTTCTTGCCTTAGAGCAGACAAAAAGAAAAAGGGACAGAGATAGAGAAAATAAGATTCTGTTGGCATTATCAAGAAGGAGGAAGGGAAAGTAGAAGGATAAAAAAGTTCGACACAGGTGGAGTCTTTCCTAACCTCTCACCCTCACTTTTATTTTTGCTACTTTTTTTTCCTTTCATTTTGTGTGTAAAAGTTTAAGGCAGCATCCATGTTTCCAAGAAACTTTTCCTCACACTTTTCATCAACCATCATTATTTTAGATCAAAGTGAAATTCTGTTAAGCCCAGACAAACTATTTGAATCAGGTATGAAGTCAAGGCCTTCCCACTAGTGTCTTCTACTCCTATCCATACTTTACTGTAAAACACAAATCTAATTCTATTGTCATCCTCCTTAAAAATCTTCTACTTCTTATTGTTTACAAATGAAATAAAAACCTCAGGGCATGTTATTCCAATTTCTTTACAGTCTGTCTCTTTTTAACTTTCCCTGCTTCAGCCCTGGTGTTTCCTATGTACCCTAACTATATATTTTCTGTATTTCTTCTACTTGCAGAGGAATCTACTATCGTGGAGTGTGTGTGTGCCCGTGTGTGTGTATATACATATATATGCATATATATATGAGTGTGTGTATGTATATATGTATGCATATTTACACATTTTTATTTTACATTATTCTCTGAGCAACTTAAGGCAGTGCCTTCTGAACATTGCCCAGAATTGACAAAGTGTAGGGGAACTTAAATATTTGTTAAAGGATTACTTTTAAATGATTATGAATGAGTGAATGGATGAATAAATGACACCCACCACTTCATATACTCAGGCCTACGGAGACCATATTTTTCATTATTTTCTAAAAATATTCTTTAAAATATAATGATAGATCTTATCAATGCCATTATCTCATAAATTGGTAAAACTATGTACAAAGCAATATGACATACTCAAGAATAGCCATAAAATTATGCAAACTTTCTGGCCCCAAAGTGTGACTGCTAGAATTTATTACAATACTCCTCTTAAACTATAAAAAAGTAGGGAGAAATGGATACTGAAATATTAGACACTTAGGTTAACCACAAACATTAGAAAGATTTTCTTCTCTAAGAGATATAGGAAAATCCTAGGTGCTGAGATTATGTGAATACATCAATATTTAGAATTCAGAGAAAAATTGAATTAAAAATGAAATGTTTTCATCTATCTAAAACTGGCTAGCAAAATAAACTTAAGCATATACAATGATCCTACTGCAAAATTATGGTTTACATTTCCTATATTCCTGAGCAATACTGATGATGAAAGTTTATTTTAAAAAATTCTGAAAAATATGAACCACACAGAAGTAATCACTAAAATGCATTTGTGTCTATTTATTGTCTATTGCAACACTCAGCTCTGCTTTCATAGCCTGATATCAGCCAAAACAAGGTTTTTGTTTGTTTGTTTTTTGAGACAGGGTCTGGCTCTGTCACCCAGGCTCGAATGCAGTGGTGCGACCTTGGCTCACTGCAACCTCCGTCTCCTGGGTTCAAGCGACTTTGGTGCCTCAGACTCCCAGCAGCTGGGATCACAGGCCTGCACCACCATTCCCAGCAGTTTTTTTGTTTTGTTTTGTTTTGTTGATATTTTTAGTAGTGATGGGGTTTCCCCATGTTGGCCAACCTGGTCTGAAACTCCTGAGCTCAGGTGATCTGCCCGCCTTGGCCTCCCAAAGTGCTGGGATTACAGGTGTTAGCCACCACAGCCAGCCAAATATTGGTTTAAATGTAGCTGTGTTTCAATAAAACTTTATTTACAGAGGAATTTTTTTCTTTTACCTTAGAGAAGATTTATTTTTCTATACATTTGAAAAGAATTTTTTTAAGCGAAATGCCCCAGGCAAATAACCGTTCTCATCTTGAAGAGGGATCCAAGAGGTCCTCAGAAATTCTTTGGGCAAGTGGGGTCAGCTGGTTTCCAAGGCCCTTAAGGCAGCCTGATTCTCTGTCAGTGTTCATAAAACTTCCTAGAACATTAGCTCCTTAAAGGACCTCCAATACCGAAACTATCTCATTTAACAGACGGAAAAAGTGATGCTCACGCCAGAGAAGAGTCAGCCCAAGGTCATCTAGGATCAGTGGCACATCTAGGATTCAGGCCCAAGGACCCCCAGCTGACCTGCCTTCCCTGGAACCTCACTGTGAGTTCTTTAACCATGGCTGTGTTTTCAAAGTTGAACTGGGGCTGCTGTTGATACCACCTTTAAATGCCTGCTTTTGTCATGGAGACCATGAGAACTTCACTCTTCAGCTGGCAATTTACCTGGCTGCACAGTGCTCAGGCACACACAGGCTTCAGGGCTACAAGGTAAAGGATTTGCCAAGGCGAAGTGCTGAAACCACTTCTTGTTTTGAAGCAAATGAGAACTTCCACCTGTATTTGACCTGGGTATGTATATTACTTAGTTTGGCAACTGAGATTTTTTTCTTGATGATCAAAAGTCCTAACTGGCAGTTAAATATGTCTTTTTTTTTTTTTTTTTTTTGAGACAGAGTTTCCCTCTTGTCACTCAGACTGGAGTGCAATGGCACAATTGAGGCTCACTGCAACCTCTTTCTCCCCGGTTCAAGCAATTCTCCTGTCTCAGCCTCCCAAGTAGCTGGGATCACAGGTGTCTGCCATCACGCCTGGCTAATTTTGTATTTTTTAGTAGAGACAGGTTTTCACCATGTTGGCTAGATTGGTCCTGAACTCCTGACCTCAGGTAATCCACCTGCCTCGGCCTCCCAAAGTTCTGGGATTACAGGTGTGAGCCACTGCCCCTGGTCAAATATGTCTTTTAAAAATAATAATAATAATGACTTTTTAATACAAGTGATCTGAGTATGCAAAGTATTTCTAGACTCGGGGTTCTTAAAGTGAGGAAAAATTAGCAAAAGCATTATTTGACAGCCCCTAGAATAGGCCAAATATGAAATAACTAACAAATTGCAGATAGTAGTGTGCTCTACAAGGAAAAAGAGAGCAAGACAATGGATTACAGAAAAGATGAAGTTTATTTTAGATGGAGTATTAAGTGACAGATTCTATGAGGAGGTGAAAATTAACCAGACAACTGAAAGAAGTAAAACAGCCATACTAATATCTCAGGAAAAATTATCGCAGGAAAAAAAGAGAAAAAATAAAATGACTCTATGTCAGAGGGAGTTTGGGCTGGCATGGTGGCTCATGCCTTTAATCCCAGCACTTTGGGAGGGCGAGGTGGGTGGATCACTTGAGGTCAGGAGTTCGAGACCAGCCTGCCAAACATAGTGAAACCCGTCTCTACTAAAAATACAAAAATTAGCCTGGCGTGGTGGTGGGTGCCTGCAATCTCAGCTACTCAGGAGGCTGAAGCAGGAGAATTGCTGGAACCTGGGAGGTGGAGGTTGCAGTGAGCCTAGATCATGCCACTGCACTCCAGCCTGGGTGACAGAGTGAGACTCCATCACAAAAAAAAAAAAGGGGGGGTGGTGGGGAGGAGGGTTTGGCATGTTTAATGGAAAAGGTCTGTGTGTGACCAGAATAGATGGAATGCGGAGAAGCAAAATATAGATTTTAATTTCCATGGTTCTTTACTGAAGAGTGTTTCTTATTTAAGTAACAGCGCTATGATTAAATTGATTGTGAAAGAATTACAAATCTGGAATTTATTGCATGATCAGATAGGAGAACAGATTTGATTTGCTAACTCTGTATAATATACTACAGTGTAAGCCACCCTCTATTACTTTAGCAAAAGATGTTGTTTTCATTTTCCTGCAGGTATATTTTTTTCTCTAAAACCTTAATTAGCGTTTTTTAATATTGCTGAAAGATGGGGATATAAGTTCCATTTATTTCTTGAAACTGAATATAATTATCAAATATTGAAAAATAATAATGTGCATCATTATAATTACTGTTAAGTAGTTTTCCTGTGTAGAGAGAATTATAAAAATATCCTTCATTATCTTTCATGGATAAATGATGTTTTTCTCATGAGCCAGAGAAAATTATCACAATGTTTGCCCAGGTGTTTCTGTTATGCTTACAGAAGTGAGTAGTGCTATTTTCAGACACTGTACTTTCTCTCTTTTTCATATGAGTACATTAATCAATTGTGGAGTTGTGGCATCTGCTGTAAAACAATTTGTTTTTCCATTATTTGATGGCTACACTTTTTCTTTTAGTTTTTTTCTCTTCTTATTCAATCACATTTTCTTTCCTCTTCTTTTAAAAATATTGCTGTATTGATTTACAAAAAATATATATTTTATTGCCTCATTTTAATTTTTGGTAATCCGTGTACTGCTTTATTAAGGCCTATATAACTCATAATCCAACTCATTGATTAAAAGTTCAGGAAACCAAAGTGGTGGCTTTTTCTCCAATTAAAGATATCATAATGATAATTTTGGGGGCTAGTGAAAACAGATTGTCAGAAGGCTAATTTTTTCTTAGTTGTCATTTTTTTTGGTCACAAACTAGAGATGAAGCTCTCTACAGGCAAGTATAGAACAATCTCTCTGTGCAACAATTTATATTTTCAGACCACTTTTAGTCTTTTGAGGTAGATACAATTACTTAGAAAAATCTTCAATGTCTCTTTGGAAAACAGTTGATCTCGAACTCAGTTCTAAAGCTAAGTCAGCATCACAGGATTTCAGATTCTTGAATGTTATTTTTGTTGTCTTTCTCTTACTAAATTGTTATCACTGAATATTTCTCCTTTGTTTTACTCCATTTGGACTGCTATAACAAAATACCATAGACTGAGTAGCTTATAATACAGAATTCACATCTCACAGTTCTGAGGCTGGGAAGTTCAGCATCAAGGTGCCAGCAGGTTCAGTGTCTTGTGAGGGCCTGTTTTCGGTTTCATGGAGGGCCCCTTCTCACTGCATCTTTACGTGGTACAAGTGGCAAGTCAGCTCTCTGGGGCCTCTTTTATAAGAACACTTATAGGAATATTGAATTAGTGAACGAGCTCTGTTCTCGTGAATTAATCATCTCCCAAAAGGCCCATTTATGCTGGAGGTTGCAATTTTTGTGTGTGAAAAATCAGACCTTGGCAATGACCTTGAGCAGTAGGATATAAATAACTCCCACAAGCTTAGCATTCTAATAAGGGAACACTAGGCATAAATGGGCTTAATACCCTCATCTTAGGGGAAAGGATTTCAATATGTGAATTTTGTGAAACACAAACATTCAGACGGTAGCATCTTTGCTTTCTTAAAAAGTTAAATGAAACAAGTTCCCAAATTTAAACAAGCAGAAATATGTATGCAGATAAGGGTAGAAGAATAGTTTAAAATTATTTTAATTAGATATTTGAAATCCTCAGTACGCTACATTTATAAAAAAGAAATGGTATATGTGACAGGGAGCAAAATAAAACCCTGTGTCATAAAAAGAATCCACTATCAATTATTTAAAAAGATCTTAGCAAGGAAATATCAGCTTCAATATTACAAACTTTTCAGATGTGAAAAATGATTTATTTTCAAATATAGTTCAAATGAGGTTTTGCTTAACAAAATGGCTTTCCTAAAGGCCACCTTTAGATCAAAATACTTAATCTAACTTGTGCCACTTCTTGGTAACCCTTGGTAACCCCTAAATTGTCTTCTCTATTTTCTCCAACTACTCTGCTAAAAAGTTTCTTCCTATTTCTCCAAATGGCTTCAAAAAAGGAAACATAAAAGAGAAATACCAGTCAGTGATAATCATGTAGAAAAAAATAATAATGTGAAGCAATTTTTTTCTGTTTGCTTGTTTGTTTGTTTGTTTTCTCTCGAGGTCATGATCTGGTACTTTTTCACAGCAAACTCATACTTAACAAATTTTAAAGATTTTTTAAAGAATGAACTAATGAATTGGGTTAGGTAAGTTTATCTCAACCATTCTTATGTCCTTTAATCTTCTGCGCTTTGCTAGTATTTTACTTTTAGAATCCGTAGTCAGCTTGAATCATATTAATTTTCTGACAACTGAATAAAAAATATTTCAACATTTCATGCATCTTGTTTATTTGTTTGTTTTGGTAGTTTTTTTTTAAAGAAAGTGAAAGTAGTTTAATTTAGAGAGAACCCATGGAAACCAGGAAACAAAAATGAGATTGTGATTGGGAAGGAAGGGATCGTCATCAATAAAATTGCTTTACTAAGCAAGTTATTGCTGGAAGTGACAAAACTTTAATCCCACTAGAGCCTTTAAAAGCCAGTATCGAACACACTGTTCAGTAATGCCACTCAAATGAGCAGTGCATTTATTTATTCATTCTTTATCAGTCATTTGGTTGGTAGTATGTTATTAATTCCACAGTAATTCTGACTTGCCACTTGCATGGGCAAATTGGGTTCCAGCTGCCAGAAAAATCCTTCAGGCAAAGGAGGCAGCTGCCACCAGTTGGAATTCTAGGGGATACTTGGTCTTTATAATTTCTGAGTACATAAGCATCTACTATATGTGCTTAATACAAATGAATGCCATTTTAATGTACCTTAAAATTTCTAAGCAAATACATGAAAATCAATGTCTAATTTCTTGCTTATTTTCAAGGTATACAGATAACTCTGTTATATTCAGAAAGAGCAGGGACCTGAAAAAAAAAATCTGTGTTAAAGTCTCATAAGAACTAAAAAGAAAAAGTAATTTATTCTTCTGCTACTTCTCTTTTCAGTAAGGGTGGTTGCCTTGTCTTGCTCATTGCAAGAATGAAAGCCGTATAAGTTGAATGAAAATATAAATATGACTTTGAAGGTGGGTAAGTCTTACCTTCCCTTCTAGCAGTCTCTGAAGTTGCTTGAACAATGGCTTATTTTATTATTAATTGGGACTCTTTGGTTGCAAGTAATGGAGGTATACTTGAACTAGATTAGCAAAAATGTAAGGCTTGTTATAACATTGCACAAGCACAGAACTCACTGCTGGCTGGTAAGATATAGTACTACTGCATTATGGGGATTTTTGAATTCTAGTCTACTAGAGGGACCATTGTTTTAAAAGTTCTTTAGAAGTTATTCTTGGAACTACTATTTATACACGAAAGAATGTGGATGGATCTCAAAAGCATTATGGCAAAAGACAGAAACAAAAGGCTACATATTGTTTGATTCCATTCACCTAACATTTTAAAAAGCACAAAACTGTAGCAGTAAAAATGAATCAGTGGTCCCCAGAGACTAGGGGTAAAGGAGCAACTATAAAAAGGAGACTTTTGGGATAATGGAACTATTTTAAATATTGACTATGGTTGTGGTCACAAGACTGCAAAACTGTATAAAGTTATTAATATTTATAGAACAATACACTTCAAAATGGGGGATTTTATTGAATGCAAATTATACCTCAATAAACCTGATTGCTTTTTTAAAAAAATATGTATATATAAATATGAAATAGATTGTTTTTATTAAGTGACTAGAAAAAGGGCAAGCAAAATAATCGGTAACTTAGTAGGCAGCAAAGTATTGTTCATTTATTTAACTCAGGTTTTAGAAAGTCCATTGTGAAGCTAGTAAAAGATTGTGATTTGAATTATTTCTCAAATTATAGATGATTTTTAATTAAGACAACAGATATACCTAATAAATTATTTTTAATTGATGCATGGATACTATCTTATCTTTATTCACACTTAGATATGAGAAAACACTAAAGATAGACTTAGCATGTTTCTAAAATTAATTTCTCTAATTTGCAACACAGCACATAATAGTCATGATAATTAAGCCGACTGATATCATAATTTATGATTACTTCTTGTCAGAAACTGTGATATTATTTCCATTGAGTAGGAAGTGGGGAGTGGGGCAATTAAACTTAGTGCTAGAATTATTCTCCTTTTAAGCATAATTCATCAGAATCAAGAGTGAGCTTCAAAATGACCAGTAATAAAAGTAGGAAGAGAGAAGATTTTCTATAAAGTGCAATTTATGGATTCTGGATTCACAGAGAAAATAAACGCATAGTGAATTAGATAAAAATAAAAGAAGTAAAATATCCTGCGTGTATTCTATTAACAAGATCAAAAGAAAACAAAATTTACATTACCATAGTTAGAGATCTTTATAGCACCCCGTTTGTTAAATTGATATTGTTTTGTTAAAAAATTGACACAGACATATTAATGGCTACAAAGAAACAAATAAAGAACTCCTTCTCACTTTTAAATAGATTCTGGATTCTAGAGGATAGTCCACACTTTCTTGTGCAATTGTTTAAATGTTAAAATTGCTGACATTGTGTATGCATTTACATGTTGAAATGCCACACAAAGGGTTTATATTAATTTACACTTTTTATAAGCAATGTAAGTCCTTGTTCTCTACAGTCTTATCAATATCAAGTATTTTGTACATTACTGATTTTGCCAATTTAGTATATGAAGAAAAAGCCCACAATATAATCTTTATTTTGTTCAGTAGTAAGCAAAGTTAAACATATGTTTTCTAAAAGTCCCATTTTGTGTCTTGATTTCAAATCATCTGGTCATATTTCCAAATATTTATATGTTGCATTCTTTGATTTTTATTCATTTATGGAAAAGTCTCAGGGATAAAGAAGGATTAGTATTTTCTGTGTTCCACATGGCTGTTCTAGACCATTGAAACTCCTGTCCACATAGTGTCTTGTTTTTTTTTAATAGTTTCACATAGAAAGTATGTTAATATACATGATCTTTTAATTATTTCCACATAAAAGGTATTTAGAATTTATCATTATTATCATCATTTCAACTTTAGACTTAAATAAACTGAACCTCAAAATGGTCAATGACTTGACCAAGTCTCAAAGTAGAAATGAAGCTGATTTTCTGGCTTCTTTCGTATTTTTTCAAACTACATATATTCATTACATTTATTTTACTAACAAAGTATTGCTTTATCCTTTCTTATGAACCAGCATTTTTATTGTTTTTTTAATTAAATTTATTCTTATTAATAGAAAAACAAGTCAATTCCTTGGAAATTTTTGCCGAAACCTGTTTTACATTTCAATATCTCCATAATTGGCCATAGGCTTTAATGATAGAACTCCTTCTTTCTCTGTTGCTTCAGGCTTGCCCATAGAAGTAAATATCCACATGATTTTAACTTTCCGAACTGGCCCTAAATAATTTGTCTTAACTATTGTCAAATTATTACCCACTTTGTAAAGCTGTGTTCAGTTTCTTCTCCTCAATGAAAACGTTCATGGTCATATAAAAATATGATTACATTTTTTCTCACTCTCTGAGTTTCCTTGTATTTTATAATACTTTCATGTAAGAAAATGAGCTTTCCATTTTAAATGTCCATCATAATTCTTCAAATAATGTTTATAAAATTATACTCACTGGCTAGTAATATGCCGTTTGGCAACAGAATGAGACTATATACAGATTAATAAAGTCAGTTGTTGGTCACAGTTAACAATAATTTTTAATAAGCTTGGAGTTGAAGAAATTCAAAGGCACTCAGTATTTTTTTAAATTAAGAACTGCAAGAAGAAAGAGATAGAAAATGAGTATGTTATTCAAAATGAAAAGATCAATGCAATCATCCAAACCCAGTTAAGACTGTGTAACGGTGCAAAACAAGGTTTTTCTAATATTTCTAGAATATCACTGTCTTTCCCTTATACTAGGCTCAAGATTTCTTTAAATGACGTAGGGAAAGTAACTTTCCATCGGCAAGACAGAAAATAGCTATTGGGAGATTAGGGTAGGAGACGGAAGGAAAGCAAAGGGAAGGGAAGGGGAGGGGAGGGGAGGGAAGGGGAGGGGAAGGAGAAATGGCAGGAAAGAACAAGAAAAGGAGGGAGAAAGAACTAAGAAAGGAAGAGAGGAAGGGAGGGGAGGAGAGAGAGAGGAAAAGAGGATGAAAAATGAGAGGTGGAATAACAGCTAGACAGAAAAGGAGAATGGGAAAAGTAAGACGCAAACAGGGAGAGAAAAAATTAAAGTAACCTAGATGTGGCAATCAAGAGATTGTGAAAGATGTGTATACAACAGAGGGGCCATACCACAGCAGTAACTTGACCACAGCAGTAACTCAATGCATGATTTGTGTTCCTGTATCTTTTAATGGCACAAGTCCTGGGACCTTTGATGAGGCTCTGTCTAATCATAGAAGGACTCTGCCACCAGAATAACCTAGTTTGCATAAACTTTCCTCGTGTTTTCTTTCACTCCGCTATCCAGACTGTAGGGTGTGCCTTATATTATTTAGCTGAATTGTCAACAGGCGTACTGAGTACACTGTTTGATTTATAAATATCTCTGTATCTAGTCATGTATCAATTTCTCAAGTTATGGTGTTTCACATATTTGTTTCTCTAAAGATTATTTCATTTCACAATTTGAGGCAGTTTTGTGAAATGAAACATATACATATATTTTAATTTCTGCCTGAAATATACAACATTGAATTTCATTCAAATATTTAATGCCTTCACAAAAAAAACGTAGCTAGTGTTTCATGTTGCTGTTTAGAAGTTTATTGAAACATGGCAGATAAAATGCTATAGAGATATTACTACGTTTAATAATTCAGTAGTTGCTTCAAATATGATATAAAGTGTTGGAATATGGCCAGTTAACTTTAAAATATAGAATAATAAAACAATTGGATTTAAAATTGCTTCATATTATTTTTGTTTAATAAAAAGACAATCCATGTCTTAGGTGCACCCTTTTAAATCCTATCTACTTTCTGATTCTTAGGATTCTTAAAAAGAATATTGTAATGACTGAACAGAAATATTATATCTGATTTTGTACTAGAAAATTGAAGCAGCATGGGATCATGGCTAAGTAAGAGCTTTATAGCAGTAGCAAATAGTTACATGATTACTGAAGTTTAGCTGTCACTGGAAATAGAAACCTGCAAGGAACCTATCATAAAAGTAGCAATTTCAGATTCACTAGTGTTTAAAATTAAAGCCTAGTAATTCATTGTGGATGTATTTCCTCAATGGTTTCAGGAAAGTATCCTGCTTTCACTGAGCATTTCCACTTTGTTCCTTATATGTCTCCTTTCATAATGAAAAAGTTGTAATTTCAGATTGGTAAAACAATTGTTAGGACTTTGTGAACAAACACTCAAAAAGTTTTGTGTCATGAAATAATGATTAGTCAATTTTATTTATTATTATAACACACTATGTTAAAAATTCACTGCCAGATGATCCACATTATGTTAGGTAAACCAATTTAATCAACAGTTTCCTCTTTTGACATATAATTAGCTGATGGATGAATTTAATTAGAGGTGTAAAAAACCTTCAAATAAAAGCGTTTATGGAAAAAAATAATGGCTGTTTATGGAATTTTGCATACATGTGTTACTGTCTTAAGAAGTTGAAATGAGATTTAAGAAATTGAACAATATTTAAAGAAAAAGATACTTTTTTTTTCTTTTTTTTTTTTTTTTTACAATTTGGTTTACCGTGAAAAGCATTTGGACAAATGTATCTATTGACATGTAATATTGCTGAGGGACATTGACAAATGTAGTCTCTAAAAAATTTAGGGGAGTTTATAAAAATAACCACAGTTTGAGAGTTTGAGATAAATTAAACAAAGAAGATTCTGAACACAAACAGTAATAAATAATTATATTGAAAAGGTTTCGGAGAAAAGATAATCCGTTTGGTAATGAATAACATTTTTCTCACATAATATTTTAAGTACTAGAGGAATATGGTTCAAAGATAACTTGTATGTAAGGCACTTTTCTTGACAATACTGAATACAAAAACATAATTACCACATAATATAGACATTCTTTTATTAAATATTTTTTAAGAATTTATTTTTAAGGTAATGTTTTATTTAGAAAAACCTAAAGACCCCACAAAAAAAAGACCCGTTAAAGCTGATAAATGAATTTAGTAAATTTGCAGGCTATGAAACCAATCTACAAAAATCAGCAGCATTTCTACATGCCATCAGAGAACAATCTGAAGAAGAAATTAAAGGACAGGCTTGGTGGCTAACACCTGTAATTCCAGCACTTTGGGAGGCCAAGGCGTGTGGATCACCTGAAGTCAGGAGTTTGAGGCAGGCCTGGCCAACATAGTGAAACCTTGTCTCTACTAAAAATACAAAAATTACAAAAATTAGCTAGGCATAGTGGTGTGCACCTGTAGTCCCAGCTACTCTGGAGGCTGCGGCAGGAGAATTGTTTGAACCTGGGAGGCAGAGGTTGCAGTGAGCCAAAATCAAGCCACTGCACTCCAACCTGGGCTACAGAGCGAAACTCCATCTCAAAAAAAGAAAGAAAGAAAGAAAGAAAGAAAGAAAGAAAGAAAGAAAGAAAGAAAGAAAGAAAGAAAGAAAGAAAGAAAGAAAGAAAGAAAGAAAGAAAGAAAGAAAGAGAAAGAAAGAAAGAAAGGAAGGAAGGAAGAAAGGAAGAAAGCAATCCCATTTACAATAATGAAAACAAATCTAGATCTAAATATTCTTCATAGAAAAAATAATTCAAAATTTTATATGAAACCATGAAAAGACCTCAAATAGCAAAAGCAAACCTGAGCAAAAGAATACAGCTGAAGGCATCACATTACCTGATTTCAACTTATCTTACAGAACCATAGTTACCAAAAATGTACGGTCCAAGCATAAAAACAAATACACCAGTAGAATCGCAAATATAATCCAGAAATAAATCCACGTCTACAATGAACTCATTTTCAACAAAAGCACCAGGAACATACATTGGAGGAAGGACAGTCTCCTCAGTAAGTGGTGCTGGGAAAACTGGATATCCATGTGCTGAAAAATTAACTACACCCCTATCTCTCACCATACACAAAAATCAAATCAAAGTGGATTAAATTATTAAGCAAGAGCCCTGAAACCATGAAATTCCTGGAAGAAAACATTGGAGAAATGCTTTAGGAAATTTGTCTGGGCAAAGATTTTTCTGAGTGAGACCTCAAAAGCACAAACAACTAAAACAAAAATTGACTGATGGGGTTACATCAAGCTAAAAAGTTCTGCACAACAAAGGAAATAATCGACAAAGTGAAAACACAAACAACAGAGTGGGACAAATTATTTGCAAACTATCCATCAAACAAAATATTAATAACCAGGATATATAAGGAACTTAAAAAAACTCAATAGAAAAAAGTATCCAATTAAAAAACTGGGCAAGAGATCTGAATATACACTTCTCAAAAGAAGACAGACAAATGACCAATAGGTATATGAAGAAACGCTCAACATCACTAATCATCAAGTAAATATAAATCAAAGCCACAATGAGATATCATCTCACTCCAGTTAAAATGGCTTTTATGAAAAAGACAAAAATGTTTGTATACTGTTGGTGGAAATGTAAAGTTGTACAGTCACTATGGAAAACAATATGGAGGTTTCTCAAAAAACTAAAAATAGAACTACCACACAATTGAGCAATTCCACTGCTGTGTATAAATTCAAGATAAAGGAAATCAGTGTATCAAAGAGATGTTTGCATCTCCATGTTTATTTCATCGCTATTTACAACTGCCAAGACATTGAATCAATCTTAGCATCCATCAGTGGATGAATGGATAAAGAAATGTGCTGTATGTATAGAATGGAATATTATTCAGCCATAAAAAAGAATGAAATTCTGTCATTTGCAGTAACATAGATGGAGCTGGAAAATACTGTGTTAAGTGAAATGAGACAGGCACAGGAAGACAGATATCGCATGTTCTCATTTATATGTGGGAGCTAAAAACTTGATCTCATGGAGGTAGTAAATAGAATATTGGTTACCAAAGCCTGGGAAGGGTAGTGGAGAGTGGGAGATGAAGATTGTTATTAATAAGTAAAAAATTCAATTAGATAGAAGGAATATGTTCTAGTGTTTGATAGCACAATAGAAAAACTATAGTTAAAAATAATGTATATTTATAAATAGCTAAAAGAGTTTTGAAATATTCTCAACACAAAGAAGTGATAAATGTTTGAGGGGATGGATATCTCAATTACCTAGATTTGATTATTACACATTGTATATAGGTATCAAAATATTGTATGTACTCCATAAATTTGTACTACTACTATGTATCCATAAAAACTTTAAATAAAAAATTAAATTATAAAATTATTTGCAATTTTACTGCTAACAAGGATAAGAAACTTTCTGCAATACATCCATAGGTATTCATTTTCATGTGCTTTTATAAATAATACTTTAACAATATGAAGTGCATGATATGTTTTGTAAATATTAAGAAAATAGAATATAGGATAGAAATATGGAAGTATATGTATTGGAATTAATATAAATAGAAATTTATATATAAAGAATAAAAACCATTATTTAGTGTTACCTAGCATTATTTGGTGTATTGATACAAGATTGATGTTCAAGTCAAACTGAAAAGTAATATTTTATTACTAGAAGATAACTCATTTTGTTTGAGAGAGCAGTGCTATTTGTT
The DNA here is from genome assembly GCF_029281585.2 of Gorilla gorilla gorilla. Taxonomy (NCBI): domain Eukaryota; kingdom Metazoa; phylum Chordata; class Mammalia; order Primates; family Hominidae; genus Gorilla; species Gorilla gorilla. The sequence continues at coordinate 174,640,468 of NC_086017.1, forward strand.
TCAGAGAATTAGTTCAATGTTTAAAAAAAAATACTCTCCCTCCCCTTCCCCCCAGCCTCAAATACCTAATGCCTGCAGGGCTTAAAACCTAGATGACTGGTTGATAGGTGCAGCAAACCACATGGTACATGTATACCTATGTAACAAACCTGCACATTCTGCGCATGCATCCCAGAAATTAAAGTAAAATAAAAAATAAATTTAAAAAAAGACAAAATAAAGGGAAAAAAGCTGCTTATAGAAATAAAGGTTTCCAAATTGTTAATTAAAATAATATCCTAATATCTACAAATCTTGTCTCCATGTATCATTCACTATAATTTATAACCACCTTATTCTACAGTTTACATTTCTATCCTAAACTTCTCACTCTTTCTAAATATTCTATGATCGTACATTCCCCCATGCTTTTACATTTTGTTATTGCAGGATGGGAAGTTCCTTAATTACATTTCCCCACACATATAGAAATATTGGCTACCCTTTAAGACATATCTCACAATGTCTAGTCTTCCAAAATGTCTTTGCTGATTCTTAATTAAGACCTTTCTTTTTAGCTCCTTTGTAATGGTGGGGTTTCCCAGAAGTCAAGTTTCCTCGGTGGTGACATAAATCTACTGTGTGAGAAGCATCTACCTGGACCAACCTACAAATCAGCCCCCTGGGGAAGTGCTTCCTGCTGTGAGAAATAAATCCAGGAATTCTGGGTCTTCTGTCTGCATCTATGAACCTGTGCAGGCTAATTTCTTAGTTTCCAAGTAGAGTAAAATCTCAGAACCCACAGTTTCTGATAATACATACCCATATATTTTCTAAATTTTTCTGTTGAGATGACCTACAACGAAGGAAATAAAATAATCCTGATCGTGCCTAGCATGCAGATTGTGATGTTTACATACTCTTCCACATTCAAAGGAAGCATGGCTTCTTTAAGAAAATGCTGCATCTAGTGCTGGTATCCTGACAGATATTAGAGAGGAAAAATCTTCCCAATGCACAGAGAAATTAAGGAAGTGCTAAAAAATGATGGTAGCAACCTTAACCAAGTGATTATATTTTAACATTACTAATTTGAGAGCCAGTCAATATCACTTGTCTCCCAATACCTGTATACGACACTGAGAAGGACACATCACTTTAGTAGAATTCCTGCCTAAATTATATCACCTAAATGTAATCATGTGAAAATATCAATACAAGACATCCTGCGATATAAAAGGCCTGTGCATTAAGAAAAATAAAGGTCACAGAAAAAAGAAACTCTGAGGAATCAGTCTAGACAGAATGAGCCTGTATCGTAATTACCCATTATAGACTGGGTATTGATGGCCTGCCAAGTCATAATGTCTACCGAGCCCAGCATCAGATGGAAATGGTACAACTTAGATTAAGCATGAATAGGACCAGAGGAGGCACGTAAGCTACATGAGCTGGTAGCCAAGACTGCCATGCATTTGTATCATTATCCTCCCAGGGCTTGGACTTATTGCCACATTGGGTGGTCCATCTGAGTAGCTGAAGATGGATGTAAAGCCCCAGCTAGGTTTATGAGTGGGTTGGCCTAATATGGATCAGCAAGCTGAAAAAGTATAGCAGCAGCCTCACAACCATATTCTAGTATGGCCCTGAGTGATATTAGAGGAGGGAAATCTTCCTAACAGGCAGAGCTGAGAGCAGTGCACCTGGTCACCTACTTTGTACGTAAGAAGACGTGGCCTGAGGTGAGAATATATATATATATATTCTCAGTAAGTGGCAAATGGCCTAACCTGGTCAGGGGCCTAGAAGACAAAAGCCTAGAACACTGGAAGAAACAAAGTCTAGGATAAAATTTCATGTGCAAATATATGGAAGTGCTCAGAAAGTATGAAAATGTTTATATCACATATTAATGTCCAAATATCTATCTATCTCTCTATCTATACCCAAATGAACAAGTGCTGGGCATCTAGTAGACCAGAGGTCAGCAAATATTTTCTGTAATGGACAGATAACTATTTTAGGTTTTTCAGGCTACATATTATCCCTGTCACATATTTGTTTTTGTTGCTTGTTTGTTTACAAGCCATTAAAAATATGAAAATCATTCTTAATTCCTGGTCTGTAAAAAAATAGGATATAAGCTAAATTAGGCCTGTAGGTCATAGTCATCTGACTCCTGAAGTAGACAGATGGCTCAGTCAGTTGACATTAGCCAGCCTTTGTCATCAGCCACCTTAGAACTAGCACTATGGACAAATAAATCGTGTGGCCACAGTGGCTGAAAGGGAGGCCAGGAATGCAGGTGGTAGGGAGGAGATAATCCCTGATGAGTTGAAGAAGAATATTTTGGGAAAGGACATGTAAATTAAACTTGGTAGCTTTTACATTGGGTTGCTTGGGGAAAAGCCTGATGGTCGAAATGTAATGTATATTGTTTTTTAAAAAATTGAATATTATTATCTTTGACATGTGATTAGAATTATAAAGAAATTCTAATGTGTTATAGTATTAATCACAATTGCCTTTAGATGCATATTTACCATAGTCTACATTTCTTGCTTACTCAATTCTTGCTTCCTTCTCTACCTGAATCTTCTTTTAGAAGCATAAACTGAGTTAACAAACTGCTAAATGAAGTAAGTTCTATTTACCAACTTGGAAAATTATACCTGTGTATTATACATACTGAGTACAAAATACCTGGATTCACTGACATGCCAAAATGAACATTATGGGGTTGTAAGAGTTGGACTCCAACACTTTTCTCCTCACTCTAGTTTTTTTTTCCACATCCTGAGGTGCCTTGCAGACATGTATATGGGCACCCATATCTGCCCACAATCTTAAAAACAACCACGATTGGCCAGGTGTGGTGGTTCACACCTGTAATCCTAGCACTTTGGGAGGGCGAGGTGGGCGGATCACTTGAGGTCAGGAGTTCAAGACCAGCCTGGCCAACAGGGTGAAACTTCGTCTCCACTAAAAATAAAAAAAATTAGCCGGGCACAGTGGCATGTTCCTGTAATCCCAGCTACTCGAGTGACTGAGGCAGGAGAATAGCTTGAACCCAGGAGGGGAGGTTGCAGTGAGCCGAGATTGCACCACTGCACTCCAGCCTAGGTGACAGAGCGAGACTTTATCTCAAAAAAAAAAAAAAATTTTCTTCAAAATACTTATTAATTACTCTAATGTTTGTAACAAATATCTGCCAATTCTTTGGTACTGTTCCTTCCAGGATATGGAGTTTAGCATCCTGGAAGGAGCTGAGTATAGGCTTGACTGAGTATAGGTTTAGCTTACAACTCATTTACAATGAAATGGGTATGGACATAGACAAATGTTGATTCTCCAGCCTCAGCCCCCTGAGTAGCTGGGATTGCAGGTGCCCACTACCACACCAGGCTAAGTTTTTGTATTTTTAGTAGAGATGGAGTTTTACCATGTTGCCCAGGCTGGTCTCGAACTCCTGACCTCAAGTGATTTGCCCACTTCGGCCTTGCTGGGATTACAGGCATGAGCCACCACACCCAGTCCTTTAAAAAAAAAAAAAAATTCCCTGGTGCCGTTTAACTTATGAGCAGTTACAGATACAAATATTTTAAAATAACATCGGTTCCTCTATGCAGAGTATTATAGCCAATTTTTAATGTTTTACTTGTTCTTGCAATCTATTCAATACCTCATTACAAATATTTCCTGATCACCCATTGTATATAAGACATGTTCTAGATAGAGGTGACATACTATGTGCTGGATTCAGAGCAATGAAAGAGCTTGCATATTTTCATTAGGAATCTACCATCTAGGAGTACCTTCAAATTGCAATATCACTGAGCCATAGGCTATCTTTTGATAGATTTCAACAGTTAAGTTCTATATTCAGACTCAAAACACACAAATGTGAAATATTTTTGTTTTCTTCTTATGTGTGCAATGTTATTAATGCAAATATACAGATGAGAGTAATCTACTTTATCGAAAATACACAGGGAAGCAAGACCTTGAGAAACTGGGGATTCCTGCTATATTCCACAAGGCCATAAAGAAGATACCTTATTTTTTACAGACATTAAGAATAAAATGTCTTTAGAAAAGGATGATTAATTCTATTCTAGGAGAGAAATAAATCCACTTATGTAAAACAAGAACAGTTTTACTTTGTGGATTTTGAGTATTGGACATATTGGTGTTAGACCAACAGATGAGTAAATTAAGCTGAATACCAACAAAATAATAAGTATCTAAAAATTTTGTTAAATGCAATGTTGATCAGGTCAAGGGTTTTGAGAAAGACAAATTTGAAGCATAAAAAGCAGAACTATTTTTGAACCTCATATTTATGCATGAGTGTACTGTATTAAGGAAATGGTCAAAAATTAAGTTACAAAATTTGTCATAATAAAAGGTTATAAATCAAGACTATTCACAAGATCAAAGAGGAAACAAAATGTTAGAAGACAAAGTTCTAAAGAAATTTAAAGTGTCCTGGGTAAGTCTCCTAATGGTTTTGAAGTACATACCAAGTGTTTCTTAATTTTAGTCTTGTCACTCTTTTTTTTTTTTTTTTTTGGTGGAGTCTCACTCTGTCGCCCAGGCTGGAGTGCAGTGGCTCTATCTTGGCTCACTGCAACCTCTGCCACCTGGGTTCAAGTGATCCTCCTGCCTCAGCCTCCTAAGTAGCTGGGATTACAGGCTCCTGCCACTGTACCCGGTTAATTTTTTTTTTTTTTTGTATTTTTAGTATAGATGGAGTTTCATCATGTTGGTCAGGCTGGTCTTAAATTTCTGACCTCGTGATCCACCCGCCTCAGCCTCCCAAAGTGCTAGGATTACCGGCGTGAGCCGACGAGTCTGGCCAACTTGTCGCTCTTAATTGCATAATTAATAAGGCATTTTAAGTACCCTCAGGAAAAAGAGTTGGTAAACATCATAGATTTTCACCAGGGTGCCACTTTATTAGAGTTTAATTACTTTGGAGATGCTTATAGACAGAGTTTTCATGAAGATGAGCCTCAATGCAGTTGGGTGGGACCAGAAATTCCTCTATAACAATTCATTTTTGTCAACACACAGATGAAATAAACAAGATCTAAGTGAGATAATGAAGCTCACGTAATTTTTTTTCTAGGTGACATCTCTTCCTTTGCACATAATGTTTGGTTTCCAGTAATAGCAGCATCTTCCAGCGCCTATTCTTTCTATTTAAAACAGGATGCTTTCAAAATGGGACGTTTCAAGGTTAAACTTTTCTATTTCTAGCATAATGTTTTAAAAGGTCTTATATATTTCACTAAAAAATAATTGTTGCAAGAATCTGGAAGGAGCAGTAGGACATCTTCTGGGAAGGGAATCATGTCTATTGTCCCTGAAATAATATGTGCATTCCTGACCTTGTGTGTATACTTGCTTTAATCTACTTTCAGTTTTTGAGAGGGTTGGGCGAAAGGTCTATCTGTCCTTATCTGACCTGTGGTGCTCAGCTTTACTGATTGAAAATAAATCTCACCTGCATCTGCCTGCTTCTTATCATCCTCCTATTGCTTTTTTTCTTTCCCTTCCTGAAAAAAGTCATTTGCCAATATCTACTTCAAATGCTAGAGCCTAGTGTTACCCTGCTTCCACTCACAGTACACTTGAGCAGGGAGAGGATGATGTGTAATCTCATTCTTAGGTATGATGCTGGATTAGGGCAGAACTGCTAGAATAAAATTCCCCTGGAAGATCACAGGGCACCAGATCTTATAAATAAAGATGTTCTTTAAATAAAAATAAAATAAAATGTATCCAGTCTCATAAGTTGTTAAAAAATCAATAACATTTTATTTTAAATCAGTAACTTGCCTAACATTATTTAAATTATTCAGAATATTCTTCATATGAAAAATAACTTTAATTAAAGTTAATATAATCAACTTTGGTGAATCTATAAAATGTCACTGTCAGTTGGTAGATTATTATAAATATTTTTATTAACTTATAGATAAACTTATTTACATTCTATAAATAATAACTTTACTAAAATTTATTTGAAAAATGTATGTTATGAAATTTTTATGTTTGAAAATAAGCATGTAAATTTCCTATTGAATGTGCAAATTGTGAAAAATCTGTGTAAGATGAGATAAATGAATAAGCTTGTGCAATAAATACATGTATTTCAAGATGTATAGAAAAATTATACCTGGTTGTGTTTGTTGAGAAATTAATTTCTTTAAGTGACATTTTATGTTTTAGGATGGCCAAGTCAGGAAAGAGTCCTGTAACCTTTATTACTCAATTAAGATATAACATCTGAATTCCTCCAGGATGGATTGAGCTAGAAATGTCAAAAGAGCAAGGGGCAGCTAGTGGTATATCATGAAATCATGGGTGAAATGTTAATCAATGCAATTCTCTCATGAAGATAAGTGGTGATTGGAAGAATATATGGCAATGATATAAGAAAAATGGCTAGTGAGCAGAACAAATGGTATTGTTTATGGGGAAATAATCCTAATCATAATAGACTATAAGTAATAGATCATTTAATCTCGGCAAACACATTGTGAACTATTTCGCGTATGTTATCTCATTAAATTATTGCACCAAACATAATTAAAATAAACAACTAAAGAAACTAAGACTTAGGGAATTTAAATAAAGTATCCATGTTCTCAGAATGGTTTTGAACCTAGAATTTATTCTAGACTTTTCACTATCCAGTGCATACACACAACTGATATGCTAGTGCCTCCTTAGCCACCACAGCACACTACAGTCTTCTATTTGTATTTTTTCACTAATATTCTATATTCTACATATCTTGATAGAGCAAATATGATCTCAGATATTTTCTACAGTTTGGTATTTTATATTCAGATATTTTGTACAGTTTGCTAAAATTAATTTGCACTAATAAATTAATTCAATGCAACAAATACTTTTTTTTCTGGCACAAATGTTGTTTAATCCAATGTTGTCTACTTATTGTCTGAATCCCTGAAGCTGCAAGTGGCCTGTGTAATTAATATGCAGGAGACTATGCTTAAGGAACATGCCTTAAAATTATAATTATCAGATTCAAGTTGATACAGTGTCATAATCACATGACATTTCCCTAGTCTGTTTCTACTCTACTCGCCATAATAATTTTATACTTTTTTCTTTGCTTCAAACTTTCATCATCTCTTTTTCCATCCTCTTACTCAGCTGAAATTGTTGCTTCCTATTTCACAATAGAAAGAAACAGGAGTTAGAAGTGGGTTTCCCAATGACTTACCATCACGTCTAACACTTCCCCTCTTATCTGCATTCGTATCTTACTTCTCAAGTATTACTATGAGTGAATTGCCCAAGTTCCTATTCAAAGAAATACCTTCATTTTATTTTTGCACAAGATCCAACATTCTTGTTTTTAAAGGATAAACTCTGGCAATGTTCCTTTCTCACCTGTATCATGGATTTCCTCCTTGTGACCTGAATCAATGTAATCTTCATACAAACATGCTTAACTTCTTCCCTTAAAAACGGCCATCTCCAACACTGGCCCATTTCTCCATTCTTTGCTCATTCTGGTTTGAAAACTCAAGCATCTGTCCTTGTCAGTCCACAGAAACTGACATCCATTTTGCTAAGTCGGATGGTCAATTCTCAGCTACATTATTCGCCTTCATTTAGCAGCTTTAGAACTCCTGCTCAATCTGTCCTCGTTGAAGCTTTTTTTTTTTTTAACTACCACAATAATACACCCTCTTGATTTTACTTCAAATTCACTGAGTGCTTTTCTTTTTCATTTGGTAATAAAATAAAATTACCTCGAAGTAAGTTTTATTGTGGTTTATCCATGATTTGAGTTGGCTTAGATTTGCGTATACTTAATTTAACATTACAAACAAATGAAGTATGAATAATTAAATATATATTTGGAAAAATATGATTAGAAATAATAGAAATCTAACACAATTTTTCCTAGACTTTTTCTCAAATATACCATATACTTATTAAAGAGGATAAGTGTAAAATCTAAAGAACATGACAAATAGCCTCAGGATTGAATGCCAAGTGATTCTATGTAGAAAACATTTATAATATATACACTTGTGTGCATATGACTAAGAGATTATATGCACACAGGTGTAAATATTATGAGTGTTCTAGATATAAAATAAAAGTATACAAGTAATATAGGCATTATGTATTAATTAACAAAATCTCATCTTACATTAGAATTATATTGCACATATATTCATGCTGTTTATTTGACATCAGCACAACCAAATTTTCTCTTTTACCTTTCACATGAGTTTCTAAGAATTCAGTTCTTCCCCATACTAAATCTGCAAGACTAAGTTTTTCTAAATTAAACTCATTAACTTTATTAAGATTAAATTTGGCTTTCGTATCTTTAGTCTATTTAAAACTTTAAACATAAATGTACTAGTCTTCATAATAACTCTTCCACATATTTGATAATCCTACATTTATGTTATTATTTACAGTAATAATAAAACAACTTAATAGAATACTGTCAAAGAATGACTACCAGTAAATATCACAGGCAAAGTTTGTACAGGTCGAATCGTTAATTATATGTGTTCAAATATTTAAATCTAGTTAAGTGTACAAATTAGTTGATTGTACTATTTTCTAGCTTGGGGGTTGTTCTTTCTATACACAAACAACTTTGTATCAATAATCTGTCTAAAACAAAATAAATAATATTTTGGTATAACTTTTTCTTTAAGGAACAAGTTATAGCTTATTTATTGTTTCTCTCTTCTAAGTATTTACACTATTTCTACATTTGTTCAATTTTTTAATTCACTCAACAAAATGGATTCACTACCTACTATGTGTGAAATTCTACTGTTGGTATAAATGAGGTCTCTATTATCATGTACTTTATCTTCTAAAGTAAAGGTATATGTCAAAATAGTTTGATACTAATAAGCTCACCCTGAATTTTTTATATGAGGAACATTGATATTTATTTGGCAAAATGTATTGGTCTGCAGGCTTTCTTTTCCTGATAATATATTTCTTACTAAAAAATAAACTCTTACATTTGGTACATTACTTATAACCCTTTATTATGTAGATTAATTTCACTTCTCCTCAACTAGGAAGGCCATAGATTTTTTCCATAAAAAATAAGACAAATCATAGTAAGTATATAAGTCTTTAAGTAGTTATACATTGGAATATTCATCAATTATATTTTATATTACATAATGAAACACACCTTATCGATGATTGATGACCAAATAGATATGTAGATAAGGGAACAGAGCACCAGAACATCTCTCTGTCTTTTTATATCCCTCTTTCTTTCTTTCATATGATATTTGAAATGTAGAGATTCATATTAAATAGTTAAAAAAATGTCTTTTTGTCTTCCTGTGTAATCCACATGCATTTTAGTATCAGTTACCTGCCTATAACAAAGTATTGTTGGTTTGGACTAATTTTATTTTTATTAGTATGATCATTGTTATTGTTGCTCTTGACCCTCAAGAGCTTTTTATGTGTCCATCAATGCTCACTTTATTCATTAGACTAATCAACTGTATAATTGTCAACTAAGTGTAGAAGTTTTAGACAGATATTTGACTCATCTGTTTAGCTGGATATATTCTGAAAATGAATGCTGGAAACACCTGCACTCCTAAAGAGATTTCCCAGTGCAGTGAAGTTTAACTGCAATTGTTGGATGCCTCTAAATTTGCCTGTAACTGACTGAGGAATAGAGAATGATCTTTAAAATGTTTCTAATAAAATTATTCTGAAACACCACAGGTAGAGTTTCTGGAGAAATTGGATTGTATTTCAGTCTAAAATAAATTATTATTATTATTATTATTATTATTATTATTATTATTATTATTGAGATGCAGTTTCGCTCCTGTTGCCCAGGCTGAAGTTCAATGGCTCACTCTTGGCTCACTGCAACCTCTGCCTCCCAGGTTCAAGTGATTCTCCTGCCTCTGCCTCCCAAATAGCTGGAATTACAGGTGTGAGCTACCACATCCAGCAAATTGTTATATTTTTAGTACAGACGGGGTTTCACCATGTTGGCTGGTCTCAAACTCCTGACCTCAGGTGGTCCACCGGCCTCGACTTCCCAAAGTGCTGGGATTACAGGCGTGAGCCACTGCACCTGGCCAATTATTTTCCTTTATGATTTTTTAAAACCACATGCTACTGTAGTTGTTTGTTTATTTGTCTTTATCTTTCTTTTAGAATATAACATGCCATTCTTTGCTATTCAACCTATAATTATGCTCTTTTATTAATTTTGCTGATGATTCTTGTTTAGTTTTGCTTCCTATTGCATAGTAACTTGGTGAAGCATACCCTTCAGAGCAATGAATGTATAGTATAGCATGAAATGGTGGAGGTTGTTAGGTGAACATTTGAACTCAGATTACAATTGTGTGGGAACCGGAAGACAAGCATAATCTGGTGTGATGAAGCTTGGCAATGACATGGCTGTCAGAAAAGTCAAACTCTTTGAGAAGTGTCAAGGGTAAATGGGAGAGAATTATCCACAATATATGCTGTAGCAAAGAATAGAGAATGCAATTTTATGAGAAAAAAATGGTTATAAAAGAAAGAAATAGGCTACTTTATGAGAAGAATGAAAATATCTATTGTCTAAAATTTTATGACAATCATAATCAATGAGACCTTTTCTGCTGTCACGAAATTAGAAGCACCTGCTGTTGCTGGTAGTAACAATTCCTGACCCTAATATGTCAAATAGATTTTTCAAGCATTGAAAATTACTGTTGTCATGGAGAACTGCAACTGCCCATGAATAAAATAACTTTTTTTGTAGTATTAAGAACAGTTTAAAGTGTTGCTTTTTAATATGTTACCATCACCAAAGACAATTACTTATGTCTCTATGATAAAGTTTGCCGTGCAATCTAATAATTTTTAACTATATGAGAAAAATTAATCTAGTCAATATTCTATAGTTGGGTAATTGATTTTAAATTATGCATTGTTTTCAATGTTTCAATTTTGTATCAGTTATGTAAGGTAGTGTATCTATTACCATTAAAATGACTTAAGCAGCATTTCAAAGGAAATAGCTTTGATTAATTAGATATGAATTGTATCTTTTTAAAAAACACTAAATGATATGAGGTTAAAAGAATAACATTTAGATGAGATAAAAAGGTTAAAATGTATATGATTATAAAGCATTAAATTTAGTGGAGCACTATGTTAAAGTTAATATTTTTCTTGTTATTTTTTGCAACACAACATGAAAAAAGGGTGTGTTTAAGAAATTAGTTTCTTTTTGCTATTATAATTGAAGATGTTAAAAAATTTGAAAGATAACAAATAGCACAATTGAATAAACGCAGCTATCAATGTAAGTCATTTATTTCTAGTTTATCCATTCAATATAAATATACTGAGCAACTAACGTGTCACTGGCAGATATGGCACTGAACAAATCTGAAAAAATATCTCTGCCCTTATGGGTCTTACATAATTTTATTACATATAATTATATGTTAATTAGTTACATTTTACACTAAATATTATTATTATTATTTCTTTGCCAGAGACATATTTGGCATTAGATTGTAAAATCTATGAAACTTACTATTATAATACACATCACTCCAAAATATTCTATACCTCAATTGTGACACTGGTTACATGGATATATATACTTGCCAAAAGGCATTAAATGGCATGGTTAAAACTTACAATTATACTTAATTATTAGAACTATAAAATTAAAATTACATTTAAGGTATGTAAATTACAACTCAGTAATGTAGTTTTGTAAATACTTGATGAAAATATTTTTATTTATTTATTTATATACAATAGTAACTACTTACACATATCTAAATTTCACATATCCATATATACATTTATATATACATATATGTTTATATACATATATAGAAATTATATATATATAGAAAAAAATTTTAAAAAGAGAGTGAGGAAATATATTTTGATAACATTTGGGAATTCTAGGTCAAAGTGTATTTGTTGTATGTATCTTAAGGTTATCACTTATATTTAAAACAAAGTTACTTTATCTCTGTATGCCCTTCAGATTCCCACTGTTACTTTACTGAGGTTATTAACAGACAACATGGGAAAGGCCTCATATGAACTTTGGATGATTTATATAAAAACAAAATTCTATTGTCTTGCTAGGGTTATAGTTACCTTTCATTTGATTTTTCATGTTTAGGAATATTTTATAAAATATTTTTGCAAAGAAGTTAAGAAAAATAATTTTTTTTCTATCTATTTGATACTCATTAAGCTCTCAGTTATATTGTTTTAAAAAACCTACAAGGGACATATCTTAACTGTGATTAATGACAGAACCATTTCAAAAGAGAATTTATAGCTGAAGCCTCTGAGAGTAGCTAAGTCTGTGCCACAAATTATAAATGATTGGGATTAAGAGTAATCAAGGCAGAGAAGAAGCAATACAGAGGCTGTTGACCTGACTCCTTTTCACTGATTCAAATAAACCAGTATGACCCAGAAACAGACTTATCAGCATTACCTTGAGATAAGAATGATTCAAATGTCACAATACTGACAAATGAAATAGGAAAGAAAACATATTTCTATTGTTTTCTTAAGGTTGTTTTAAAAAGTAACACAAGGCCTTATGTCATAATTACATAAAAGTGAAGGCAGGAATATGTCATGTCATATGAGAAAATAGACAAGAAAATCAATATGGGTTACTGAGAACAAGCTTTCCAAAACATGAATAATTATAATTTTTAGTAATACCAATTTCCTATCCTGGCTCTGTTGCTATAAATTACCCGTTGTCTCTTTTTTAGTCCCTTTTTTTCTACTTCCCACTCCCTCTTCCGTATCCCATTAAATATCGACTTGTACTTCAGAATGTAGCTCATCTCTTTTCTCCTCCAGGAAAGCTTTCTTGCTGCATTCAACCTCCAGCTTGTGCCTGGATACCCTTTCATCCTGTTTGTGTCCATGACACACTGTGCACATTCTTTGCCCAATATACTTTTCACATGGTATTGGAGTTGTCTCTGTGTGAGGGATCTGTGTCCGTCAGTAGCAGGGAACTCCTTAATTAAGATATTTTTCAAAAAGCAACTTCCAGAATGCCTTCCCTCTTATTTTCTAAATAACGTATTCTTTAGACCACTTTTAGGCACATTGCAGTTTGTTTTCGTTTATTTACATTATAGAGTATGATCAATTGTTGTGGAAGTCTGTCTTGTTTCTTCCATTTCCAGTGCTTCACACAGTGTTGGGCACACAGTACACACTTCAATATTTGTTGAATGAATATGCAAATGAAGGAGTACACCGTAACTTTTTTATCATCATATGTCCAGCGACACCTTTTTATCTAATTTATAATAGCTATCTTAATGGTAAAAAGACTTGTGTGAAGTATTAGAAACAAGAAAATTAAAACTTATTTTTGATTTGTTTGTTTGTTTTTAATTTCCCTGCCTCAGCCTGCCCAGTAGCTGGGACTACAGGTGTTCTCCACCATGCCCAGCTAATTTTTTGTACTTTCAGTAGAGATGGGTTACACCATGTTGGCTAGGCTGGCCTTGAACTTCTGACCTCAAGTCATCTGCCCGCCATGGCCTCTTAAAGTGCTGGGATTACAGGAATGAGTCACCATGCCTGGCCGGAAATTATTGTTAATATATAATTCAACTACTTGAATATGTAAATTACCAGATGGTATATCAGTAGAGGCAGAGAATAAGCTGATACCTAAACCCTGGGTTATACAATATATACTATATTTTCATCTAATTTTATTTACCAGTTAACATCCTAATGCCTGATTTCTCCATTACAAAATGGGCTCAGTTTTACAGCTGTCTTCTAAAAAATCATAGAGATTAGCAACTATGTAAACTATTAAAATACTTTAGAAAACATTTATTCCAACCCTATTATATTAAAATGAGTAAATTTAGATTCACTGTGATAGGTAATAGCTACCACTTATATAGTACATTTCAGCTGTTAAAAATTGTTTGTAGATTACCTTATCATCTGGGTTTCACATAATCTTAGAGAAAAACCAAAGGACCTGACCAAAGTACCATGAATACATGAGTAGATATTTGAGATGTTTTCTACTTTTTGCTATTTAAATATATTTGAAACGATTATTTCTGAACAAATTTCTCCGGTGGATTTCTAGATCTCTTTCAGCTATTTTAGAAATAAAATTAAATTACAAAAATGAATATAAAGTTTTTGAAATTGTTCAGTGTTGCCCTTTACAGATTAATCTATTAACATTGTAGGTTTTGAATCATAAAATATCATTAATAGAACAAAATAGAACATGATCTTTAATTGTTTCAACATTATTTGTCTTTTACATACTTTCAGATAAATGCAATATTCATTTTACATTTTCATTGAAGCAGATATATTTGCATGGTAACTGAAGTATAGTATGAAATTTTCCACTTCTTTAAGGTCTTCTTGCATAAATAACTTATAATGATAACAGGGACAACAAAGCAACATTTTTAAAATATGTAATAAACACATAAAAACTGTCATACAAGGTCTCTTTACTTTCAAGAGTGAATATGCTTATACATTTTTTAAATTCCTACATAGTTTTTTATTTTTTACAAAATTTTAATTGTAGATATTTTTAATTTAATAAGTACTTTCATTGACATCATTTCTAACGTCTACTTCACACCTTCACAAGAACACATCATAAGTCAGATAATGACTTTTGTATTGCTAAACTGAAAGAAAAACGGAGTACATGTACCAAATTGCAACAGTGTTTTTCAGTGAGTTAGGGGATTTTGTTGATTTACGTGTTTCCTTTATTTTTTCTGTTTTCAATATTGAAAATATTAACAATTTAATCCAAGTAATTTTAAATATACTTCATTGATATTTCTAAGTAAAACAAATATATATTAAAACATAACTATAAATTTTAGTAAAAGAGCTAGGACTCAGTTTTGGAATTAAAGTAGCTAAATTTTAATAGGGAAAACATTTTTCAAAGTAAGTGACACAAAGCTCTTGAATTAAAATGACCGAGGATGAGTGAAACAGAGCATAGAATAAATCTTCTCAAACGAAATAGCAGCACTCTGGAGGATTACTGCCATGCTCTATTTCTTTCAGTTTGTTCCTGTGTTCTATCATTGTAATACAGACATAGTCGGTAGTTGGTCTCAAATGAATTGGTTAAAAATGCCTAACTGGAAGAAAAATGTATACAAAAATTGAATAATTTCTAACTACTTATTAATGTCAAATGCTCAAAATTTCACAATTCGAATATGCTGAACGGAAATGAAAGGTATATTTTATACATGCTAATAATTTCCATGGTTTATACAAGTAAAATATTTAGATCAACCAAAATTTTATATGGCTGAAAAAAATCCACAACCTTTGACTAAGAGCAAACATGTAGTATCATCTTTTATGCATGTATATAGCATTAAAATACATGCATATAGAATTAGCATGTTGAGGAATGGATCATGTTATGAAAGAAAATATGGTGGATAAAATGGTCAAAATGTAAAAATGTATAATATTAGTTTGGTGTAAAAGTAATTGTGGTTTTTGGGATTGAAAGTAATGGCAATGCTTTAGTTTCCCCTCATCATTGAACTGCTGTATTCCAAAAAAATTACCAAAAGGCAAACTAAAGTGCTATTAATTACAGTCAGGGTTCAGCCTATTTTTATAAATGCTTTTTTTTTTTTTTTTTGTAAACCACTCCCTTATTTCCTTCAGTGACATTTCAGCTTCCCTATGCAATTATGACATTTTCTAACGTATTTAGAGATAATAAGACTGATTCCCCAACTAGAGAGTTTGTCTCTATGTTATTTGAACAGCACAGTGATATTGATCTGTCCAGACACCAGTAACCACGTCTACTTATTAACAAACATTTACTTAGACAAATTACAAATTTAGATACAAAGTATTTAATTAAATAATCATCCATATATACACATTTATAAGCTGCTGATATGTTATAGGTATTACAGTGCACTTCATCTAACGTGAATTTATTGTTTCAAAGGTGCAGTCTCAAAGGACTAATGCCCTTATTTGCTGAAATGCAAAGCAACTGTTCTATGGATCTTTCCAACCTCGTTAAAACCTTTAAAAAGTCTGTAACCAGTAACCATGGAGACTGTTATCTCCACAGAAACAATACTCTCAAATTAGTTGTGAAAGGAGGTCAACTAGAGGATCGCAATTTCTCTTTTGTTTTACCTTTCTAGGTTGCAGACACAAACACAAGACAAATTATATTCTAACAATTAAAGATAATGTTAATTGATCATATATATATTGCCCTAAATATTGAATCTTCACCTAAAAATTTCAGGAAAACTTCGGTAACATTGATATATTCCAAGTGAACTCTTATGTATTTCATATTGTGATTCATAGTGCTAATTCCCATATACTTGAAACCAAGGCAATATAAAGCAAAATCCATGTTAAATGGGTATCTGGGATTAAACAATGTTTATCAAGGATCAGTACTTAAATGCCTTAATTAAAAATGAACTCAAAATTTTTTTTCCGGGAATAACTACTTATCCAATGGTTGAAATAATTTTTTAAGTTTTAGAATACCGCTTAGCATAATTTTTATGTTTTAGAATACCGTTTAGCATAATTTTTAACTTAAGATACAAATATTAATAAATGGTATTTAAATCACAGACTATAATCTAATTAGAAAACTTCTACCTAAAATATTTTAAAGGATCATGCTTGAAATCTAGCCACAAATACTGAATTACAATAAACCACAAAATAATAAAATCATCACAGATCCAAATATATGCAGATATTGGTTAAAATGGCAGATCTGTGCAAGATTAAATCTTAAAACCATATGCTTTATTAACAACAGATGTGACATTTAACAACTGTGCTCTAATTAGCTTCAAAACACACACTAATTCCCCTTTTAAACCACCATATCCATTAACATGGAGATGAACTAGTGCCCAAGGTCTCTTCTATTTTCCAAATAATTGTTTGAAATGCTGACAACTCTAATTGCTCTAAATATTTTCATTCTTCCCTCACGCAAAGCAAAGTGCAATTTAACTTTATTCTTCTTTAAATTTCAGGTGCCCAGGGTTAAATATGTTGGAAAACAGCAGTCCTCTCTTATGTGTGGGGGATACATTTTAAAAGCCCCAGTGGATACCTGAAACAAGTATAGTGTGGAACCTCATAGGTACTATGGTTTTTTTCCCTATATATATGTGCTTGTGTTAAGGTTGAATTTATAATTAGGCACAGTAAGAGATAAACAACCATAATAATAGAATAATTATAACAAAATACTGTAATAACAGGTATTTAAAACATAACTTATTTATTTCTGGAATTTTTTACCTAATAATTTCGGACTATGATTGACCATGGGTAACTGAAATCACAATAAGTGAAAACATAGATAAGGGCTGCCCATGATATTAATGTAGAAGAATATACAATATGTATCATGAAAAAATTAATAGAAGCTCAAGCAATAAAATATTAAGTGGTAATATTTTAAGACAATACAGCGCCTAATCAGCAAAAAAAATTATACACCTACCTTTAGACTTTATGTGTGTTTGTGTGTTTGTGCTATTTGCAGATTCAATAGATGATAGATCAATCATACACAGCCAAACTGCTAAAATAAAATATACTTCTAAAACAATAGCATTACAACAATCTAGCTGTTTTTAATAAAATATTTAATTATCAAGCATATGAAAACATAACACATGTGCAGACATACACATGCATACACACATAGGGAAAAGACTGTAAAGTACATAATAAACAGAGGTAACAAAGATCTGAGGATAATGGAAACATTTGATCCTAGATTCAACAGGTGATCTGAAGTGAGGATTAGATTCAAGTTGAATTTCTTATTGAAACTGAAAGACTACTTAATAAGAAACATGCAGTAGATGTAAATGTATAAGCATGCCAGAATAAATAAAATTTCATTTGTTCCTGAAACTAAAGTGTCAGGTCAATTTATTATTTTACGAAATAAAACTATTTATCTCCACAAATGTGTATGTGTTGAATTCCTATTAAGTGGAGCAACAATTTAAAGTGGGTTAAAGATTCTAACCTATGGGTTCTGAACATTAATTTCAAATAATAACAAACATCTAAGGGTTAGCATTTGGTGAACGATATGCGTATACAGTGGTAAAATTGGGGTTTCTTTGTGATGGTGGAAATTCTGTGTCCTGATTGTTATGGTGGTCACACAGATCAATCAATATGTGTGATAAAATTAAAGAACTATACTAAAAATAAAAAACAAAGTAGAAGTAAGTGAATGTAAAACTGTTCAAATATAAATATGATTTAATTAATTCATTACATTGCATCAGTGTATATTTCTTGGTTTTGACAATGTAGTATAATTATGCAAGACGTTCTCATTGGAGAAATTTGAGTAATTGATACATGAGGTTCTCTGTACTACTTTTTGTACCTTATGTGACTCAAATTTTTTTTATTAATTCTTTATATTTTAAACTGTTATTTATGTTCAGGAGTACATGTGAAGGTTTGTTACATAGGTAAATTCGTGTCACGTGGGTTTGTTGTACAGATTATTTCATCACCCAATAGTTAAGCCCAGTACCCAATAGTTATCTTTGGTTCTCTCCCTTCTCCCAACCTCTACCCTCAACCCTCCAGGAGACCCCAGTGTCTGTTGTTTCCTTCTTTGGGTTCATGAATTTTTATCACTTAGCTCCCACTTACAGGTGAAAACATGTGGTATTTGGTTTTCTGTTTTGGTGTTAATTTGCTGAAGATAATAGCCTCCAGCCCCATCCATGTTTCTGTAAAAGGCATGATTTCACTCTTTCTTAAGGCTGCATAGGATTCCGTGGTGTATATTTACCACATTTTCTTTATGTAGTCTATTGTTTATGGGCATTTGAGTTGACTTCATGTATTTGCTATTGTGAACAGTGCTGTAATGAACATACATATGCTTGTGTCTTTATAACAGAAAAATTTATATTCCTTTGGGCATATACCCAGTACTGGGGTTGCTGGGTCAAATGGTAGTTCTGTCTTTAGAACTTTGAGAAATAGCCACACTGTCTTCAACAATGGTTGAATTAATTTATACTCCCAGCAACAGTGTATAAGCATTCCTTTTACTCCACCACCTTGCAAGCATCTGTTATTTTTTTTTACTTTTTAGTAATAGCCATTCTAACTGGTGCAAGATGGTATCTCATTGCGATTTTTATTTACATTTCTCTAGTGATTGGTGAGGTTAAGCTTTTCTTTTCATTTGCTTGTTGGCCACACATAAGACTTCTCAAAAGTGTCTGTTCATGTCCTTTGCTAATTTTTTTATAAGGCTGTCTTTTTCTTGTAAGTTTCTTAACGTTCCTTATAGATGTTGGATAGTGGACCTTTATTAGATACATAGTTTGCATAATATATCTTACATCCTGTAGGGTGTCTGTTTACTCTGTTGATAATTTCTTTTGCTGTGCAGAAGCTCTTTTGTTTAATTAGATCCCATTTGTCACTTTTTGCTTTTCTTGAAATTGCTTTTGGTGTCTTCATCATGAAATCCTTGCTCGTGCCAATATTCTGAGTGGTATTGTCTACTTTGTCTTCCAGAGTTTTTATAGTTCTGGGTTTTGTCTAGATTATCTGTCCAATGCTAAATGTGGAGTGTTAAATCCCCAGATATTATCATATTTGCATCTATTTGTCTCTTTAATAACATTTGCTTTATATATGTGTGCTCTAACATTGAGTACATATATATTTACACTTGTTATATTATTTTGCTGGGATAATGTATTTATCATTATAAAATGACCTTCATTTTTCTCTTTCTACATTTTTTGTCTTGAAATCCATTATATGACTATGCCTATATTTTTTTGTTTTCTATTTGCATAGAATATCTTTTTTCCTTTTTTCACTTCCAATGTATGTGTGACTTTATAGGTGAAGTGATATTCTTGTGGACAGCTTATAGTTGGCTTTTTTAAAAATCAGTTCAGTAACTCTATTACTAGATAATTAAGTACATTTAGATGTAATAATATTATCAATAGGTAAGAACTTAATAGTAGCATTTTGTTATTTTTTATTGTTTTGTTGGTTTTGTCTTATTTTCTTCCCTTCTGTACCCTACGGGTAAAAGTTTTTCTCTTGTACTATTGTGTCTGGAATTGGTGGGTTCTTGGTCTCATTGACTTCAAGAATGAAGCCGCGGACCCTCGCAGTGTTACAGTTCTTAAAGGTGGCGTGTCTGGAGTTTGTTCCTTCTGATGTTCAGATGTGTTCAGAGTTTCTTCCTTCTGGTGGGTTCGTGGTCTCACCAGCTCACAAGTGAGGCTGCAGACCTTACAGTGAGTGTCACAGCTCTTAAGGCGGCACCTCTGGAGTTGTTCGTCACTCACGGTGTGCTCCTGGTCTCTCCAGCTGCAGGAGTGAAGCTGTAGACCCTCGTGGTGAGTGTTACAGCTCATAAAGGCAGTGTGGATCCAAACAGTGAGCAGTAGCAAGATTTACTGCAAAGAGCAAAAGAACAAACCTTCCATGGTGTGGAAGGGGATCTGAGCGGGTTGCCATTGCTGGTTGGGGCAGCCTGCTTTTATTCTCTTATCTGGCCCCACCCACACCCTGCTGATTGGTAGAGCCAAGTGGTCTGTTTTGACAGGGCGCTGATTGGTGTGTTTACAATCCCTGAGCTAGACACAAAGGTTCTCCACCTCCCCACCAGATTAGCTAGATACAGCGTGTTGATTGGTGCATTCACAAACCCTGAGCTAGACACAGTGTGCTGATTGGTGTGTTTACAAACCTTGAGTTATCTACAGAGTGCCGATTGGTGTATTTACAATCCCTGAGCTAGACATTAAAGGTTCTCCTCGTCCCACCAGACTCAGGAGACCAGCTGGCTTCACCCAGTGGATCCCGCACAGGGGCTGTAGGTGGAGCTGCCTGCCAGTCCCACGCCATGCGCCTGCACTCCTCAGCCCTTGGGTGGTCGATGGGACTGGGCGCTGTGGAGCAGGGGACGGCGCTCGTCGGGGAGGCTCCGGCCGCACAGAAGCCCATGGAGTGGGTGGGAGGCTCAGGCATGGCGAGCTGCAGGTCCCGAGCCCTGCCCTGCGGGAAGGCAGCTAAGGCCCGGCGAGAAATCGAGCGCAGCGCCGGTGGGCCGGCACTGCTGGGGGACCCAGTACACCCTCCGCAGCCGCTGGCCCGGGTGCTAAGCCCCTCATTGCCCCGGGCCGGCAGGGCCGGCCGGCTGCTCTGAGTGCGGGGCCCTCCAAGCCCACGCCCACCCGGAACTCCAGCTGGCCCGCAAGCGCCGCGCGCAGCCCCGGTTCCCGCTGGCGCCTCTCGCTCCACACCTCCCTGCAAGCTGAGGGAGCCGGCTCCGGCCTTAGCCAGCCCAGAAAGGGGCTCCCACAGTGCAGTGGTGGGCTGAAGTGTTCCTAAAGTGCCGCCGAAGTGGGAGCCCAGGCAGAGGAGGCGCCGAGAGCGAAGGAGGGCTGTGAGGACTGCCAGCACGTTGTCATCTCTCAGTATGTTTTAATTTCTTGCCTTTTACTGTTTGTGTAACTGTTATGGGTTTTTCTTTTGTAGTTAACATGAGGCTTGCTTGCAAGTAACATTATAGAACCAACTATTTTAAACTGCTGACAACCTAATACTAATTACAGAGAAAAAAAAAAACAAAAACAACAAGCACAGAGAACACTAAAAACCTTCACACTTTACCTGTATTCCCCATGCTTTGTGACTTTTAATTGTCTCTGCTTTTTTGGTATATCATCTATCTCTCAAAAAGTTGTTTTTGTTGGAGGCTGAGGCAGGAGAATCGCTAAAACCCAGGAGGCAGAAGTTGCAGTGAGCCAAGATCACGCCACTGCACTCCAGCCTGGGTGACAGAGCCAGATTCAGTCTCAAAAAAAAAAATGTTGTTTTTGTTATTATTTTGGTAGTTTTTTAGTTTTCCTTAAGAAATATGAGTGGTTTTCACACCATGATTACAGTGTTAGAGTATTCTGTGTTTGTCCGTGTACTTACTATTTTCCGTGAGTTTTATACTTTCAGATGATTTCTTCTTGCTAGTTAACTTCCTTTTAGTTTAGATTGAAGAACTTCCTTTAGCATTTTTTATAAAATAGGTCTGATGTTGACAAAATCCCCTATTTTTTGTTCGTCTGGGAGAATCTATATTTCTTTTTCATGTTTGAAGGGTAATTTTGCCAGATACTTCCAAATGGGAAAACTATATCTGACAAACAAACAAACAAAAAAAACAAAAAAACCCCTTTTTTTCTCTTCTTTCAGCACTTTGAATATGTCATCCCACTCTCACCTGACTTGTAAGGTTTCTACTGAAAAGCATGTTGCCAGATGCCAGATGTTTGAGAGCTCTGTTCTCATTATGACTAATTCTATTTCATGGGCCACACATATGTGAATCTTTTATGGGTGCTAACCTAACCACTAGTACCTGGCAACTAGATAAAAAGATTAAGTCTTAGCTCAGTTGCTACTGACACACCTCACAGGAAGTACCCCTACCTGCAGGCTTACCTACTTGCTACCTTACGGAGGCCTTCCCCTTCGCTTACTCACACAATGGTTTCTATACCTACATTCTAGATTGTGACAGACACCACTCCTTTCAAGGCTTCATTTCACACACACACACACACACACACACACACACACACACACCATCCCCCCACCCGCCCACACACACACCATCAAGTGAGAACTCCAGACACTGCATCTGACTGACCCTGTAATATTTGGCCGTTAAGTTTTTATTTATAACACTCCTTTATTTCAAACTACTAATCACTTATCCACAGTTTAAAGGGATGTACAATTAATTTTCCAATATCTTCCCCATGGAAAATATGAATAGAGACATGAAAAATCAATCGATTTTTATTTATGCTAAAAAGTGCTCAGCGTTAGATGTAATAGAAGTGACATATATTTGAATGACCAAATGATACAATGTGAAAAGTTACAAAATATATTTAACATCCAAAAATATAGCCAACTTCTACTCTCCAATGCAGAAATAATAATTATGACATCAATATTCTATCTCAAAGTATAGTTTTTATGCAGTATTGAAGCTGGAAGTGTCACTTTTAGTAACATCATAAGATAAGCACAGTTTGCCTTTAAACTTTCTCCTCAATTCCTGTAAGACATTGTAGCAGACACTGTCCTTTCCCATCCATATCCCCTTGGATTCAATTTAAAGATTCTGTGTGCTTTGCTTTTAATGCTCGGCACCTGCAGTTTTCTGCATAGGTCTGTCCCTTTCTCCCTGCTACACCTTCTCCCTCAAAGGGAGAAAACTGAAAGGGCCTGAGAGTTTAAACCCACTCAGGTATAAATGACTTATTGATAAGGGAGACCAAAATTCAAAATCCCTTGCATAGATCTTTAAAAAAAAACTCTTAAGTTGTAATTTATGCTGACGATTTCACTGTGAAACCAGTCTGGGGCTGGGAATTATTTGTGACTCCTCACCTTTTCCTATTTTAGTACTCTCTCTCTTACTATTTCTGAAGTGTTTAATAAATCAATTGCACATGAATTCTTATCTCAATGACTCCCTATGGGGAACTAACCTAAAAGAGCACTATAATATTATAATGTTTCATTTGTCTAATTCAGTCATAAGTGAAGTTACATTGATTGTTGAACGTCTAGATGCCTAGACAGCCATGCCCTCAAAACCTACCTTAAAGAATTCTGTGCTCCAGAGTCTTACAAACTCCACTTGCTTCAGCCCAATCCTTTAAAAATCTGCCTTCAAAAGTTATATTATTTAGGACATCAGCACAAGTGAATAGGTTTCTATGAAACCGAGTATTGGGATTTTTGCCTTTTTGTTGTTTTTCAGAATTTCTTTGGCTATTTTAACAATTTAACAGATTTGCAGATGATCTGAATATTAGGTAATAGTGGACTGTAATATTAGCTAATATTATTGTATCAATGTTATTTATGGTATCAATGTTAAATTTAATGATTTTATTAATTTTGAAACAAAAGGTTATTTAAAAATATACCCTTGTTTTTAGCAAAAAAGCATACCAAATAATTTATATACAAATACAATGATCATAAGTTCCCAAATTATTTTCAAACATTTCAGAAAAGTTAACATATTTCTCTCTATATATCTCCCTATAGGAGTCCTGATATTAATGTGAAATAAGTGTTAACATATGTAAATATATAAAAAGAATGTTAAAGCTAATAAAACAAAAGTAAATAGTTATTTAATTTTAATAAAAGGCATATGCATGTTGAGTTATTCTTGAGCACTTCCTATGTTTGAAATTATATTAAATTAAAAAGTAACAGTTTATAACACCAACTTCAGGATAATTTGTAGGGAAAGCTCTTATAATATCAAAGTTAGTTTTTATTCTTTACAAGCACTGGAATTTTAAATTTATTTTTGACATGTATTGATTTTATAGTTGTTTCAAATGACAGTTTTCATATTTTTTCAAAGAAAACTTATATGCCCCAAATGCATTTCAAATGGCAAATACTGAAATATATATATTTATTTAGTATCACAATTAATGTATTACAATAATGATTTTAAAACATCAAGATAGAGTTCTAATAGTGAGTACAGCCTTATTTTATATATAGAAATTACCTTTTTTATTTAAACTTAGTATCACTTTGGTAGTTTTTGTTATCTTGTCTCAAAGTATGAGAGTTTATTGTTTCAAAATTGACTTTTTATCAAAACAAATGTAATTGTTATAGGTTTTTTAAGATTTAGGTACCAAAAGGTATCCCTTTCAAAATGGTTGTTTGCAGTTTTGTGACCCAGAGGCAATGAGTATTTAGAGAAACTCAGATAACTAGATTTCTACTATGTAAGTCTGAAATGATACTGCCCTTTCAGGTAATACAAAGGCCAATTTTTAAAAACTGACCCAAGTGTTCTTATCTTGAAATTTCTAAAATGTGTTTTATTTCAAATGCTTTTATTTTACTTGTCTGAAAATACAGATTTTACAATTGTTTTCAAAAATAAAATTTAATTATTATTTTCTATGCCCAGCCCCAGTGCAATGATTAGAACAGATTTCCTCTTCAAAATTTGAAATTTATTTTTGTTATTAACTAAGTGATTATAAGAGCTAAGTTTGTTTCTATTCAAAAGATTTGCCATATTTCTGTAATAATGTATATACATATATTTATAAATATATTTATACAACATACATATATAATATATGTATACATATATACGTATGTTGTATAAATCAAGACTGCGGATGGCTATATTTTAAAAAGCAAAGTTAAATCTATAGATGTGTAGATGTTTTAAATAATATGATAATGGATAGTGCTCAGTTTAACATTACATATCTGAGTACATCACTCTATGTAACTTATCCATATATATATATCAATAACTTTGAAACCTTAAATTGGCCACCAATCTCTGGTATACAAACCACTTTACACAATTCAAGATGTTATTTCTGGCACTGGTATGCCCCCATTTTCTAAAAGTTGCTTCTCATCTTGCTTAATCTTAGTCCTTGATACTTCCTTTTATGAGTTTAATTATGTACCCCAAAATTCATGTGTTGATATCCTCACTTCCAGTATCTCAGAATGTGGCCTTCTTTAAAAACTGGATCATTTCAGACATAGTTAGTTATAATCAGGTCATACTGAAGTGGGGTGGGTCCATTTTCCAATATAACTGGTGGCCTTAAGAAAAATGGGAAATTGGAATCAAGGCAAGCACACAGGGAGAATGGCAAGTGGAAGTTTGAGTTTTGCTACCACAAGTCAAGGAATCACCAGAGGCTGGGGCAGAGTTCTGGAATAAATCCTTCCCTAGTGTCTTCAGATGGAGCATGGCCTTGTCAACATCTCAGATTTCTAGCCTCTAAAACTGTAAAATAAATTTCTGCTGTTTAAAATCACTCAGTGTGTGGTATTTTGTTATGGCAACCCGAGGAAACTAAGATGAATGCTAATACTACCACTGATACTGTCTTGTTCTACTGACATGTTTGAATGTATTTCCCTAGGTGGATTTTCTGTAATTTCCCTCTATAAAATATTGATATCCATGTTCTCTATAAAATATTGATATCCATGTTCTACCCTAATTTGCCATAGCAAAAAATAATATTTATCGTTCACTAGGTAAGCATGAGCCAGATTGTGGACACTCTTAGTCAAGGGAGGATTATACAATCTATATATTTATGTTTGTTTTATAATATAAGGAAGCTGATACTGCCTACTCCACTGGAGCTTTAATTCCTGCATCTTATGGTTCTTTTACTCATATTTTATTTGGTAACCTTCAAATAGAAATCCATGATGGAGGCTTATACTGTTCTTGCATCTACTTTATGCTAGAGCTTGTGCTATATGCTTTTTAATTAAATTTGAGAAAAGCAACAACATGCCAACTGTATGGATGATCTTTGTATGAGGAGATGCAATAAAAGGCTGCCAGGAGAAAAGGTTACAAAATGTAAAAATGAGCATTGATAATGCACACATTTTTGTTTTGTGTTTTACATTTAAATTCCTAATTAATCTAAGTTATTTTTTGTGAATAATGTTAAAGTCTTTATCCAGGTTCTTATTTATTCATCTATCATTTGCATATAGACATTCAATTCTCTCAGGATCCTTTGCTTAAAAGACAATCCTATTTTCATTGTAAAGCCTTTGTGACTTTGTCAACGGTCACTGGCTATATTTGCATGGGCGTATTTCTGAGCTCTCTATTCTGTTACATTTATGTATGCGTCTATTCTTTCTCTAATGTCATACTTTTTTATTATTTATATTTGTAGAAAGTCTTAAACTCAAATAATGCTAGCCCTCCAAATTTCTCTTCTTCTTTACTATTTCTTTGTTTTTTGCTTATTTTAGGTCTTTCTTCATTCAATACAAATTTCTGAATTAATGTGTTTATCACTATGAAATAGTTTACTTGGACTGTGATTGGAACTGCAAATTTAGGTTGGGATTGAATCTATAGCTTTAATGTTAAATTTAGACAATTTCATAAATATGGAGTCTTCCAATCCTTGAACATGGAATGTCTCTCCATTTATTTAGCTCTTTAATTTCATATGTCAGCATTTTATAGTTTTCTACATAGAATTCCAGTACATATTTTGTTATAATTGTTAAGTATTTTATTTTTGAGTAATTTTGAAATTGGTTTTTTAATTTAAAATTTTAATTATTCATTGATGGTAAATAAGTATACAATTTACATTTATATATTGAACATATATTGTTTAATATTTCTACCATTGCATTTTACCCTTGCTTATATTGTTTAACATTCTAAGAATGTTCATTGTAATTTTTTTGGATACTTTATATAGACAAAGATTTTATCTGTGAATAAAGAGAGTTGTATTTATTTCTTTCTAATCTATAGATCTTTAAGTTCATTTTCTTGTCTTTGTCCAATTGATTGACTTTGTCCTATAGACTTCCATTTAGAGACTGAATAGAGAGTATATATTTTACCTTGTTTTGGGATGAAGGAAAAGCACTGTTTTTTTTTTTTTTACCAACACTAGAATTTTTATGATGTTCTTTGTCAAGTTGAAGATGTTCCTCTAGTTTTCTGATGTTCATTGGTTCTGAGTGTTTCTATCATGAATTGTTTATGAATTTTGTCACATGGTTTTTCTGTATCACTTAATATGGTAATGATTTGTCATCTTTCGCATTTTGATGCCATAGATTATATTTTCTGATTTTAGTTTTTAAATTTTTTAAATTTTAATTTTTATGTGTACATAGTGGTGTATATGTTTATGGGGTATGTGAGATGTTTTAATACAGGCACTCAATCTTAAATAATAACATATTGTTTTATTTTTACATTTTGATCCAGATTTCTATACTAACTTGAACATAATATATAATTATTTTTATACTTTTTAAAATTAAATTGCAAATACTTGTTTAGAAGTTTGGCTTCTATATTTGTGAGAGATACTGATCTGCAGTTTTTCTTTCTTGTAAAGCTTTTATCTGACTTCAGTATAAGGACAATGCTGCCTCATAGAATGAGTTAGAAAGTATTTTCCTCTATTATTTTTTGGAAGAAATGTTGAATAATGTATTTATGATTTCTCATTTAATATTTGGTAGAATTTACTAGTGAAACCATTTGAATTTTACATTTTATTTTTGCAAGGTTATTAATTTATTTTCTTTATTAGCTCTATTCTTGTTATCCTTTCAATATTGTGTGACTTTTTATAGTTGTGTGATTTAAAAAAAGGTTCATTTTAGATTAATAAATGTGTGTGCCTAACATAGTTTGTAGTGTTTATTATCCTTTAATATCAACAGGATCAGTAATAACCTCTCTTTCATTTCTGACATTGATAATTTGTGTCATATATTTTTGCTATTGTTTGCAGCCATTCTAAAATATATCCTTTTTAATTGATTTTCTAAAGTAACCAGCTTTTATTATTGATTTTTTATATTATTTCCATGCTTCAATTATTGTTGATCTCTACTCTAATTTTTATTATGTATTTTTTTCTGTTTGTGTTAGCAAAGAAATTCTCCTTTATCTGTAGTTTCCTAACTTAAAGTCTTAGGTTATTAATGTAATTTTAAAATTTCTTTTTGATTATTCACTTAATGCTATGAACTGTTATTTAAATACTGGTTTCCCTGCATCAGACAAATTTGGATATGTTGCATTTTCATATTCAGTCTGTTCAAAATATATTTTTAGTAATTTCTCTTTAGACTTTGTTTTGATGTATGTGTTAGTTTGAAGTATGCATGTCTTCTAATTTACAAATATTTAGAGGTTTTCCAGCTATCTTTATGTTATTATATATGGTTTAATTATATTTTGGTATGAGCACATGTTATATGATCTATTCTTTTAACTTTATCAAGGTGTGTTTTGAGGATGTTCAACAAACCCCCCCCCAAAAAAAAAAAGAAATTCAAAATTCTATCAGAAGCATTTAATAAAGAGATTGACACTGTAAAAATAAAGTAGAAATTCTGGAGCTAAAATACTCAATTGACAAACTGAAATATGCATCAGAGTCTCTCAATAGCAGAATTCATCAAGCAAAAGAAAGAATTAATGATCCTCAAGACAGCCTATATAAAAATACACAATCAGAAGAGAAAAAGTAAAAAATAAAAAAAAAAATGAAGCTTACGGCAAGATCTAGAAAATAGCTTCAAAAGGGCAAATTTAAGAGTTATTGGCTGTAAAGAGGAGGTAGAGAGAGATACTGGGTAGAAAGTTTATTCATAGAAATAATAACAGAGAAATTTCCAAACCTAAAGAAAGAAATCAATATTCAGATACAAGATAAGAAAGAAAGACAAAAAGATTCAACTACCTAAAGGTACTTAAAAATCAAATTCCCAAAGGTCAAAGGTAAAGAAAAGATCCTAAAAGGAGAAAGAAAAAAGAAATAAATAAATACAAAATCTTAAAAAGGCTCAGTCTTTAAAACCGTTTTAATTAATCCATTTGTAAATATCTGATATAATATTTTAGGTGTATGGTAGTGATATGATGTTAAAATCCCAATGCCCCTAGGATTCCTTGTTTTAGCACTGTCGGCTATTCTAGAACATCTACATTTTTGGAACAATTTTAACAAAATAAATCAGACGAGAAGAACCAGCATTTGAGCTCAATACTCATTTCCAGTAAGGTGATTTACCTTCCAGGCAACCAGAAGCCTGTAATACAAAGTAATAGGGACTTCTGAATGCAATATCATAACAATGAGCAAATTGGTAATAAGCAATATGAAGAAAAAATGAAGCTGGGGGGTAGAAATGAAGTGACAGGGCTATTTTATATATTGTTCTCATGTAAGGCCCCTCCATGGCAGTAACGTCAATAAGAGACCAAAATAAAGAGGCAAGTGATATGACTCTGGAAAATACTGTTTGAGGCAGAGTAAGTAGCAATACGGATTCTGAAACAGCAGGGTGCTTGTTTTGTTTGAGGACCAGAAATAAGACCTGCATGGTGAAAGCGGAAACCCAAAGAGCTAGAGGAATGTGAAAGAGACCATAGAGGTAGAGAATTGATTCATGTAAACCTTACAGGGGCGATACGAATTTTCTGAGTTAGAAACTATTGAAGCAGAGGTATTACCTGTTACATGTTTTAAATGGTCGTACTGGCAGTGGTGTGGCTAATATAACAGTGGAAGAAATTGAGTAATGATTGTATCAGAGCAGCTTATCTTGTGGTTATAATGCCTTCTGTACTCACTGAGTTGTCCTTGGGAAGCTTCGTAGAGCTCTTTGAAATTCAGCTATGTCATTTGAGAATAGGCCAAAATACTTATTTTATTGTTGTCTTTTGAGGTTAAAGAGAAATGCATGTTAGATAATCTTGTAAACTATAAAACATCAAATCAATATGAATTGTAGAGAAATGTATAAAATTCTTTACACAAAACAGTGGTGAAATTCAGAAAATATATCTATTTTCATTGGAAATCCATTAGGTTCCACATAATGACTTATGGTTAAATATCAATTATTTTTAAATATTTTCGCCTAATATGACATCATTTTGAGCTAAGATATATGTATATAAACAAATATTACGTATATTTAACAAATGAAGGCTCTTATTTATTAATTCTTTTTTTACTTGTTAGCAACCTACATATTTGAACTACTGAATGTTTGGTTTTTTAGGACACAATACTCTTGATTTTAAGAAGATTAACAAATGAATCTATCATGTTATTAGTTTTTGAAATAATTTTATTATTCCATACTTTGCATAATATCTCAATTAATTTTAATTGATTTTTTTTGAGATGGAGTCTTGCTTTTGTTGCCCAGGCTGGAGTACAATGGCATGATCTCTGCTCACTGCAACCTCCACCTCCCAGGTTCAAGGGATTCTCCTGTCTCAGCCTCCTGAGTAGCTGAGATTACAGGCGCCAGCCACCAAGCCCAGCTAATTTTTTGTTTTTTAGTAGAGACAGAGTTTCACCATATTGGCCAGGGTGGTCTCGAATTCCTGACCTCAAGTGAACCACCCGCCTACACCTCCCAAAATGCTAGGATTACAGGCATGAGCCACCATGCCCAGCCAAATTTTAACTTATTTTTCAGTGAAAATGTTTTAATGAAAAGTTAGGCTACTTGTAGCATTTCTACTTTACTTAACTCTATCATCAATGACAATTACTAGAGAAATTTAAAATTATCTGTACAAATAATGCCTTTTTTACTCCATAAATATTAATTTCAATACCTTCCAAATAATAAATTAAGTCCATAAACTTAATTATAAGCATATTACCAAAGCAAACTATGAAATTTGTCATAGTGCTCTAAATAGTAGCTGCTGCTTTAAAGAGTCCTTGATTGACCTCTGGCAAGAAGAACATTATTCAGTAAAATGAGTTATTTCACCTACAGAAATAGCATTCATTTGCCAACAATGTCGGTGAGTTTTCACCACTTCCTTTCATTTTAGCAATCAATTTGAGAGCTGTACTAAAAGCAGCATAAAGTTCATTGTCCTCTGGCACAAAATCAGACAGCACATTTAAATTTGGCTGTGCTATAAAACCCATGTAAACAATAAATGCTTTTACATAAAAATATGTCCAAAGTGAAATACCTTAAAATACGTATAATAAATTAAAAAAGAGTGTTTTAAAAATCTTTAAGAATTTTTTTCAGTTAATTTCATGGAAAATGCGTAAGAAAAATTATGTACAAATTATTTATACTTGCTTATCTTTAGTTCAAAAATTTACATAGTTGTTTTAGCTAAAAAGCATAAAGTAATATTATTTTTTAAGTTTATACTTTGGACAATGACTACAAAAATTGTTATATACATTATTTGAAATAATTCACCAAAATGTTTTTTGAAGTTGGTGCTAGCACTATATTGAGAAACTGAGGCATTGAGTTGGGTTATTTCCCCAAGCTCTCAAAGGGTAAATTATGGAGCCATGATTCAAATCCAAGCTGTCTGCACCCCAATCATAATTATTAAACACTGTGTTATATTGCTTATGGAAAATCATAACAGAAATAATGTGAAGCAAAAATAATCTTCATTTAAACTTTTCTGATAATTTGATTTATTACCAAAGCTGCATGTTTGTAAAATCATATGATTTTTCACTTATCAAATTGATAAGTTTTTTTTCATCCAAACATGAGTTCAAATTGGAATGTCATATGATGCAATCTCTCTAAAAATAATTTAGGCAAATAAATTAAAAGCTTGATAAGAGGTATAACTTTTGACCCAGGAACTTGTAATTCAGAAAAGTAATTCTAGATTATCAATGGTCAGGGCAGGTGGAAATGGAAAGTCCCCAGAGAAGATTGCCTAAAGTGAAAATAACTGGTTGCCATGTTTATTGTAAGAAAAGAGTTCAGGAACACAAGCCCATGATGATTAAAGGATGCAATATTACATTTCATTAGGCCCATAAAACTAGAGTTATTGGGTGGTGATATATGATTCTTAATAGAAACATTATATAAACTGCACAAAGAGAATTTGTTTCAGGGTGGGAATATAACCACATAGCCACTTAGTTTTCATGGAAGACTTCATGATGTAGAGTTTGTCACCATTGTTTGAAATCAATTAGTGTAATTATAATATATAACCCACTTAAATCCCTGTTCTTTAGAGCAAATAAGACTTGAATTTTATTAATGACTAAGATTGTTACCAATAATTCACCCATTTAGCAAAGATAATGAAGTTTATAAACAGGAGAGACCCCTCTGGTCTTTGGTTGGCTAGCCTGGATACCATGTTAGAAATGATCCTCCATAATCCTCTGGTGCTCTGGTGGTTCCCCTCCCCCCCACTTTGGGCCATAGAATTCAGATTGCCAAGATCTCCCAGCTCCTGCCTCACAACATCAGCAGAAACTGTGATTAAGCAGGAGAAGATCATTCTCAGTTACTCTTGGAAATAGGATACATCTACCAGATTCCTAATTTGGGTAAATTTTTACCTTCTGTTATCTCAGGTGCAGCCTAACCCAGTCTATCGGCATAAGGTTCCTCATGTTTATTTGATTCAGCTCAGCATGCACTCTCCTCAGGACACCTGGATTTGTTCTTTGCTCTGTCTGGATTATTCATCCAGAAGGAATATATAGATGGTTTAATCCCTCACTAACCTAAGGTCTTTATGTAAGTGTCACCTTCCTAATAAAGCTTGTGTGGTAATACCATTAGTACTCACAAATATCTAAAGCTCCTTACTTTCTTGGAAACATAAAAAACCACAGTACCCAATCTGACTACAATTAGATAGAACTGTGACTGTGAGAGAAAAGAGTGTTATGTCTAGACAAAAAACAGTGAAAAGCCCATAACCAGTATGCCCACACCCTCATCCCCATCACAGCAAGAATGAGGGCAATATTTTGTTATTATGGCCCCAGGATTTTGTCCCCTATTAGACCATTCCTACATTGCAATAAAGAGACTGGGCAGTTTATAGAGAAAAATGTATAATGGGCTCACGGGTCTGCAGGCTGTACAGGAAGCACGGTGCTGGCATCTGCTCAGCTTTCAGGAAGGCCTCAGGGAGATTTAGCTCATGGGAGATGGCAAAGGGGAAACTGGCCTCTCAGAGGGCCAGAGCAGGAACGAGAGAGGGAGATGCCACATACTTTTAAATAACCAGACCTCAGGAGAACCTACTGTCATGAAGACAGCACCAGAAGGATGCTGTTAAGCCATTCATGAGAAATCCACCTGTATGATCCAGTCACTTCCCACCAGGCCCCACCTCCAATACTGGGAATTACAATTCTACCTGAGATTATTTTCTTGGGGAAAAATATACAAACTATTTCACTGTGTAATTCCTTAGGAGAAAGTTGCCGTAGAGAGTGGCCAGAGTTATGAAAAACAATAAAATAAGAAAACAGTATGAAATGGTTGTTAAATATTTCTAAATGTTTACTAAACATTTCCAAAGATTTTCGTGAGCCAAAAATATACATATTCATGTGTCAAACCAACTAAAATTTTAGAGTTCATATTTTACTGTAATTTAACCTATCTGACTAATGTGACTTTCTTAAATGCACAAGTTAAAATTACAAATAGTTACCTAAAGACTTTGTTCTGCTTATTTCCTTCTTATTTTTTTATGCCTCTTGTAATCTAACATAGTATACATTTTTAAAAAACGTTATTATTACCACCACAGTCTCACTTAAGTACAGACACAAGAGAAAAAAGATTTTTTATCTGTTTGTTGACTGCTGCATCTGGGTAGTCAATAAATATTTGTAGAAAATCACATTAATGAAAATGTATAAATTAATTTCAGCATTCATGTGTTAAATTTCTGCTTACATCAATTGTCTATTTTTAAACTAATTTTCCATCAGCATTGTATTTATATATATTTTTACATATAATTATAAATATATATAAATACAAATGTGTTATATATAAGTATAAATATATATAATATATTTATATAATATATATTATATATATATTTCTTTGAGAGTTTGCTTTCGCAATATAATTTCTTATATTTTAAGCAAAATCCGATTAATTAAATGGTGTTCATGAATCATAAAGTAATTTGACAATTTTTTTTTAAGTTTTACTCTTGATAATGAATGCTATAATTATTATAATTCAGGGTGGTCCTATGAGTTAATTTTAAATTTTCTTCCTCTGGATTTCATCCAAAACTCATAATCTTCTGCCTTTATACAATTATTTGTGTTTTTAGATACTTAATCATCTTTGTACTATAAGATGAAAGTCAGTAGAAATTCTGTTTACTTGAAAATTCTGATGAGAAAGAATTTTATACATTTTGTTGCCTCAATTTCCTTCTCATGTGTTTCCTTAGAGATTATGTATATTCCTCCTTTTATGTATTGTTAGGAAAAGAGACAATGGTTATGAGACTAACAAAACTGCTACTTATTTGATTTTCTCACTTTCTGTGAGTAAAAATTTGAAAATTTTGGTTTATATCATTTATCAAATCTTTATGGAAAGAACAAAAGAATCTGTGAACATAACATAAAATGATTGTTAAATACTTCTAATTGTTTACTATACTTTTCAAAGACAGAAATTCCTTGTCTCAGAAATTGAGAGAGTAATGATATGGCTATCAGTTTTATTCTACTATTTTATTCCAGTTTTTTAAAGAAGAGTGACAATCAATAGCATCTTATTGGTAATTAATGTTACATAAATATGGCATAAAAATTATGCAGTTATTTTTATGATTGAACAATTTTTACTATTAAAAACCCAACCTAACATTTTGACCAAATGCTTTCCTATATCATCTTGTTCAGATATCTGTTTTCACCTGCTGCTTGTATCTTCTCTGTCTCTGTCTCTCTCTCTATCTTGAGAAAGTGAAATTGTTAGCTATTGGACAAATGTGTTACTTAACAACAACTTCTCTTTCCCTCTTGTATGTAATATATAATATTTATATTATGTATATTATATAATAGCATATTATATATACTAGACAGCACATTATATATGTACTATATAATACTCTTATATAGTATTCCGAATATTACTCCATATTTTAATTTTAAAAGTAAATATTATTCAGTATTTAAAATAGGTTACATGGATTGAAAAGACAAAATTGATAAATGGCTTTCTGATTGTCAAAAGTTATGTCTACCCTGTTTTACTTAAGAAAGTGAAAAGTGTATACATTTATGTTCTTTATTGAACTTAGGTTAGTACTTGGTTAACATTAGATCATTGTCCTCCAATAGCATATGTACTTAATAAAACAATATTAGAGTTTATATAATATTGACATCGCAGTGGTTTTTTTATATGTTTAGTTCTACTTTAAAAATTATACAATTCGACTCTATGTACTTAGACAAAAAATATAAGAGGGAATTTTTTTTTTTTTTTTTTTTTTTTGTGATGGAGTTTTGCTCTTGTTGCGCAGTCTGGAGTGCAATGGCGTGCTCTTGGCTGACCACAACCTCCGCTTCCCAGGTTCATGTGATTCTCCTGCCTCAGCCTCCCAAATAGCTGGGATTACAGGCATGCGCTACCACATCTGGCTAATTTTGTATTTTTAGTAGAAATGGGGTTTCTCCATGTTGGGCAGCCGGTCTCGAACTTCCGACCTCAAGTGATCTGTCCGCCTTGGCCTCCCAAAGTGCTGAGATTACAGGCATGAGCCACTGTGCCCGGCCAAGAGGAGATAGTTTTATAGGTGTAATAATTTGTTGTTTTGAAGAGGTTCTTCATCACTCAGAAAAAAATTTTTAAATAATGGAATAAGTATATTTTCTACACTCTTTCTTCAGTTACTCTAACCAAAATAGGCAAATAAGCTCTCTGAAGCATAGCACCACCTGGATCATCCATCCATGAAGCCAATTTCATATTATTCAGACTATAAAATTTCTCTTTATGATTTGTCTCCCTTCAATAATTTTTTTTTACTTTTTCTGCTGTAGAATTTCATTTGATTATCCCCCATTGTGTTTGCCTTTAATCATTTAGCCTCATAATTTTAAAACTTGATAGGTTAACATGAGAAATTACTGAATTATTACAAATGTATAAGGAAAAATTAACATAGTATTAGAATAGACAATATAAGAGAATATTTCTGTTGTTAAAACTATCAAAGTAAGGAATCCTACAGGTAGTTATCACGGGATGGGGAACTAGTGTTTGGAATATTTAAACTACGGTTAGTTTTTAACATATATATGTCAGAACCACTGCTATATTAGGTAATAGCTAATATATTTAACAGGAAATTATTTATTTGCCTTATTAATATACTCGTTCAAATTAATTTTCCTATTAATATTTTTCAAGAGCAATAAAATTTTTATTTCTACTTAATAATTATTTAGAAAAATACTTTTCTGTTCTACTCTTGACTTTAGAACCTGTTAGTCTTTCACACAAATCAATTAAAGAAAATAGTCGAAAATGGCAAAATAGAATATAAGCAGAAAGGAATCAAATAATATTTAAAATAAGTAACATAACCACCATGATGTCCATGAAAGAGAACTAACCCAAGTAATTTTTTATCAGTATTTGGATAATTTATTCTCAGGCCAAGAAAAAGAAACTCTAAAAATATTGAACTTTATAGTTAATAGGTTTATTTTTCACGGAGGCATAGTTAGAAGATCTAAAACTACTTTTTTTCATTAAAAGACTGAATAGTTTGGTCAGTGCATAATGGATAACTGGGTCTTGGCTTCTCAATATGATGATAACAGTTATAGAACAAAGGAAGAATGAGGCTTTGTTGTTGAATTGGAATGGAAAGTGTCAGTGTGAGCTCATGTGTTTATATAGAAACCAATACTGATACATTTTTTAGATATAGATGTGTAAGGCATAAATATACGATGGAGCCTAAATATAGATAGATCTATAGATACTGATGTATTGAGGTACATATATATGTATGCGTGCAAATATACACATATTTAGCCTAGAACAGTGATCTTCCAGCGTCTGTGAACTCACTATCCTCAAGTCCTGGTTGATACGTATAATTATTTGCTAAAAGGAATGAGAACTTTCTGGGAAAAGGTCTGATTCCAAGGCTAGGGCAGCAGAAGTTCAAGATAAATCCAAAATATCTTGTCCTCTGGAATGTGAGAAAGTGCTGTGGAATAAGAGGGAAGAACCAAAAACAAAAACTAGCTCAAAGAGTTTTCCCTTCAACCTGCGGCAGTTATTAAATAAATAAGAAATCTGAGTTCACACCGATATAAAAATAATAAGAAGAAAACAAAGCTCTTTTTAGAGAAGGAAGGCAACAAATAAAACATTTCAAAAAAAAAAAAGAAGATTAACCACACTTCCTACCCTCTGTTAACCGTTATTCTACTATTTCCATGAGTTCAATATTTTTTTGCTCAAACATATTAGTGAGAACATGAAATATTCATCTTTCATTGTATGTTTATATCAAAATAACACATGTCCCCCAAGAATACATGCAACTAGTATGTATCCATAATAATTAAAAATCTAAAAATTAAAAAGTAGTGATTAAGAAATCATGTTTAGAAACATTATTACAAAAATTCATTTAGAAAATAATTATCAGAAAATTTGAATACTAGTGTATGTTTTTATATTATTAAGTATCTTCTTCAAACATAAAAATGAAATAAAAAGAAATATTAACTCTGCATTAGAGAAACTTCTCAGGTCCTACCTTAACCATGTGTGCGAAATAAACCTCACCCATGCTAGAACATACTAATTCCATATGTCTCCTGACATAATGCACTTTTAGAAGAATATAATGTCACTTGCATATTATTCTTGTCAAAAGTACATAAACCAGCATCTGATCCTGAGGTAACATTAGAAAATCTGATTTGAGCAATATTTTACAAAATAATTGACCAGTACTCTGTAAAAATATCAATATTAGAGAACAAAAGGAAAGGCTGAGGTACTCAGAGAGATTAAAGAGTAATAAAATGACAACCAAATGCAAGGCATGATCTGTGATTTCCTTATTGCTCAGTAAACATTATTGGGACTATTTAAAATATTTAGAGAAAGTATGCTGATTACAGTATTTTTAGTCATTACTAATTTCCTGATTTTAATCATTACACTGCAGTTAAGAGCTTTTAAAAACAGAACAATCTGAAATACTTAGAGATGAGGC
The DNA here is from genome assembly GCF_029281585.2 of Gorilla gorilla gorilla. NCBI lineage: Eukaryota > Metazoa > Chordata > Mammalia > Primates > Hominidae > Gorilla > Gorilla gorilla. Next base: position 174,679,250 of record NC_086017.1, read on the forward strand.
ATATGGGCTGTAACTTATTCTCAAATGGTTTAGAAAATAATACATAATCAATATAATTTTATGTAATTTATATATATAAATTTATGAATTTGATGTGATTTGGCAGTGGCCCCACCCAAATCTCATCTTGAATTGTAGTTTCCATAATCCCTATGTGTTGTGGGAGGGACCAGGTGAAGATAAATGAATCATGGGGGCAAGTTCCCCCATCCTGTTCTCATGATAGTGAGTTAGTTCTCACGATAGTGAGTTAGTTCTCACAAGATCTGATGGTTTTGTAAGGGGTTATCCCCCTTGCTGGGCTCTCATTCTTTTCCTTCCTGCTATCATGGGAAGAAGGATGTGTTTGCTTCCCCTTCCACTATGATTGTAAATTTCCTGAGGCCTCCCCAGCCCCGTAGAACTGTGAGTCAATTGAACCTCTTTCCTGTATAAATCACCCAATTTTGGGTATTTCTTCATAGCAATGTGAGAACAGACTAATACCCTATCTTAATCTATAAGTAGAAATAAACATAGGTATATATAGTAATACATACACATATACATATAGATATACACACATGTATGTATGTATATGTAGAATAATAAATTAAATTTTAACTAAGCATTTTAGGAATCTAGATGATTATATAAATTCTTTACGTAATTCTCAAATATTTTCTATATGTCTGAAATTATGAAACACTTAAAAATATCATTAAAGAAAAAGAGAATACTTCATACTAGCAATGGTTAAAGACACACACACACAAATACATAAGGTTTAAAAGTCTTTTTATCTTCTTTTTAATTGTGAGAGCAATAATCTCCCTTGACCAGAAATAGCATTTATCAATTATTTAAGTTATTTATTTTGTTCAATACCTTGTTAAATCAAGCCAGCAGTAACTATGTTCTGCTATCATCCTAATTTCTAACGTTTTTCCCCTTGAGCTACATGCTTTATGGTATATGGTCTAGATCCAGGAAGCAGAGCAAGATAGCTGAAGCGAAGCCTCCACCAATCATCCTACTCACAGGAATGCCAAATTGAACAACCTTCTACACAAAAAATAACCTTTATAAGAACCCAGTATTAGTTCAGGTACCAGCCCAGCTACAGTTGGTAGAGCACCAAGTGGGCTCTTGGGGTCCCGACTTCTAGGCCTTGTGATATAGTTTGGCTGTGCCTCCACCCAAATCTCAACTTGAATTGTATCTCCTAGAATTTCCATGTGCTGTGGGAGGGACCCAAGGGGGAGGTAGTTGAATCATGAGGGCTGGTCTTTCCCATGCTACTCTCGAAATAGTAAACAAGTCTCAAGAGATCTGATAGGTTTATCAGGGGTTTCTGCTTTGACTTCTCTTTCATTTTTTTTCTTGCTGCCACCATGTAAGAAGTGCCTTTCACCTCCTGCCATAATTCTGAGGCTTCCCCAGCCATGCAGAACTGTAAGTCCAATTAAACCTCTTTTTCTTCGCAGTCTCTAGTATGTCTTTATGAGCAGCATGAAAATGGACTAGTAGAGTAAATTGGTACCACTAGAGTCGGGCATTGCTGAAAAAATACGCAAAAATGTGGAAGCAACTTTGGAACTGGGTAACAGACAGAGGTTGGAACAGTTTGGAGGGCTCAGAAGACAGGAAAATGTGGGAATGTTTGGAACCTCCTAGAGACTTTTTGAATGGCTTTGACAAAAATGCTGACAGCCGTATGAACAATAAGGTCCAGGCTGAGGTGGTCTCAGATGGAGATGAGGAACTTGTTGGGAAATGGAGCAAAGATGACTCTTGTTATGTTTTAGCAAAGAGACTGGGAGCATTTTGCTCCTGCCCTAGAGATTTGTGGAACTTTGAACTAGAGAGAGTTGATTTAGGGTATATGGCAGAAGAAATTTCTAAGCAGCAAAGCTTTCAAAAGGTGACTTGGGTGCTATAAAAATCATTCCATTTTAAGAGGGACACAGAGCATAAAAGTTCAGATAATTTATAGCCTGATGATGCAGTGGAAAAGAAAAATCCATTTTTTAGAGGAGAAATTCAAGCCAGCTGCCAAAATTTGCATAAAAGCAAAGAGCATAATATTAATCCCCAAGACCATGGGGAAAATGTCTCCAGGCCATGTCAGAGACCTTCATGGCAGCCCCTCCATTACAGGCCTGGAGGCCCAGGAGGAAAAAGTGTTTTCATGGGCTGGGCCCAGGGTCCTCATGCTGTATACAGCCTAGGGACTTGGTGCCTTCTGTCCCAGTTGCTCCAGCCATGGCTTAAAGGGGCCAAGGTGTTTCATCCATGGTTTCAGAGGGTGCAAGCCCCAAACCTTGGAAGCTTCCATGTGGTGTTGAGCCTGCGGGTACACAGAAGTCAAGATATGAGGGTTGGGAACCTCTGCCTAGATTTCAGAAGATGTATAGAAATGCCTGGATGCCCAGGCAAAAGTTTGCTGCAGGGGTGGGACCCTCATGGAGAACCTCTGCTAGGGCAGTGCAGACAGTAAATGTGGGGTCAGAGCCCACTCACAGTGTCCCTACTGGGACACTGCATAATGAAGATGTGAGAAGAGAGCCACTGTCCTCCAGACCCCAGAATGGTAGATCCACAGACAACTTCCACCATGTGACTGGAAAATCCACAGACACTCAACACTAGCCCATGAAAGCAGCCTGGAGAGAGGCTGTACTCTGCAAAGCCACAGGGACAGAACTGCCCAAGACCATGCAAACCCACCTCTTGCATAAGCGTGACATGGATATGAGACCTGGAGTCAAAGGATATCATTTTGGAGTTTTAAAATTTGACTGCCCCCCTTGATTTCAGACTTGCATGGGCCCAGTAACCCCTTGTTTTGGCCAATTTCTCCTATTTGAAATGGCTGTATTTACCCAATGCCTGCGCCCGCATTGTATCTAAGAAGTAACTAGCTTGCTTTTGATTTTAGAGGATTATAGGCAAAAGGGACTTGCCTTGTCTCAAATGAGACTTTGGACTGTGGACTTTTTGGTCAGTGCCAAAATGAGTTAAGACTTTGGGGAACTGTTGGGAAAGCATGATTGCTTTTGAAACGTGAGGACATGAGATTTGGAGAAGCCAGGGGTGGAATGATATGGTTTGCCTCTGTCCCCACCAAAATCTTAATTTGAATTTTATCTCCCAGAATTCCCACTTGTGTGGAGGTACCAGGGGGAGGTAATTGAATTATGGGGGCCAGTCTTTCCCATGCTATTCTTGTGATAGTGAATAAGTCTGACAAGATATGATGGGTTTATCAGGGGTTTTTGCTTTGGCTTCTCTCTCATTTTTCTCTTGCTTCCATCATGTAATAAGTGCCTTTCACTTCCCACCATGTTTCTGAGTCTTCTTCAGCCATGTGAAACTGTAAGTCCAATTAAACGTCTTTTCTCCCCCAGTCTCTGGTATGTCTTTATCAGCAGCATGAAAATGGACTAACATAACTTGGCTCTTGGATGGCATTTCTGGACTTTGCCTGTTCCAGAATGGAATCCACTGCCCTGAAGAGAAAGTCCCAGGCCACGAAGCATTCATCACAAGCTGACTGAAGAGCCCTAGGTGCCTTGAATGAACATAGACAGTAGTCAGGCAGTACTCATCATGGGCTTGGGGTGGTGGTGGCTACCAGAAGAGACTCCTTTGCCTGTGGACAACGGGGGACAGAGTGGAAAGGACTTTGTCATGTGACTTGGGTGTCAGCTCAGCTGCAGTAGAAAAGATCATCAGGTAGATTCCTAAAATTTCCAACTCCAAGCTCTGGCTTCTGGATGGCAACTCTGGACCCAGCTGCAACCAGGTGGAGCTCACTGCCCTGAAGGGAAGGACACAAGCTTACTGGCTTTGCCACTTGTTGACTGTAGAGCCCTAGGTCTCCGAGTAAACATAGATGGTAACGAGGCAGTGGTTACTGTGGGCCTTGAGACCCAATTCTGTGCTGGCTTCAGATTTAACCCAGTACAGTCCCAGTGGTGGTTGTCACAGGGGTGCTTGTGTCATTCTGCCACCAGCTCCAGGCATCTCAGCAGAGACACTCTGTTTGGGAGAATGTAAGGGAAGAGAACAAGAGTCTCTGCCTGGTCATTCAGAGAATTCTTCCAGATATTACCCAAGACCACCAAGGTGGTACAGCTACAAGTCTGCAAGAGCCACAGCATGATTGGACTTGCAGTTGCCCCTAATGCAAATATGACTGCAGTGACCAAAAGGTTAGATAACAATACCCAAGTACCTTTGAATACCTGGAAATCCTCCCCAAGTGGGATAACTACAAACAAGTCTGGACTATGAAGACTACAATAAATAACTAATTCTTCAATGTCCAGATGCCAATGAACATCGATGAGCATCAAGACCATCCAGGAAAGCATGACCTCATTAAAGAACTAAATAAGGCACTGGTGTTCAATCCTGGAGCGAGAGAGAGTTCAAAATACCTTTTTGAAGGAAATTCAATGAAATTCAAGATGACACATGGGAGGAGTTCAGAATTATATTAGATGAGTTTAACAAAGAGATATAAATAATTTTAAAGAGTAAAGCAGAAATTCTGGACTACAAAATGCAATTGGCTAAAGAATATACTAATTCTTATTATACTAATTCTTTATACTAATTCTTTATATTAATACTAATTCTTTATACTAATTATAAATTATACTAATTTATAGTATAATACTAATAATACTAAGAATTATACTAATTCTTTATACTAATTCTTATATACTAATTCTTTAATATACCATATACTAAAGAATATGGTATATGGTCTACTTAACATGTAACAAGAAACAATAGTTTCCCCCAAAAAATTGCTTGTCATGTATAACGGATCACCATCTTTTCAACATCACACAATTATTCTCATACTGTTAGCCAATAGACAGTGAGATACTTCCACATACTTTTGGTTTTGTTTTGTTCATAGCCAATCATTGATTATAATATTATTGCAATGTAACATATTTAGTACAGTTTTCCTAGAATATTATAATACATTTCTTTTCTAGAATATTATATATAATTCAAATGTATTAGTCAGTATACTAAACTAAAATAGTCACCATTAAATATTATTCCTTAATGCATAAAATAACAAAATTTTAGAAAAACATTAGTTTCTGTTACCTATTTACATTATGAGAGAAATATAAGGATAAATGCTAATGATTTTGATTAACTGCTATAATTCAACACTGATGTATATATTTGATTGTACAGAAGATGAGTAGGAGTTTTCTAGCTGAGTGGTTTATAAAATGGCTATATTCACACATTTAAATTGATCATTAATTTGTGTAAATTTGAATAAATATGATTGATTTCTCTCATATTTTCTTGTTATAAACATCATTTTCTTTACCTTAGCAAAACTAGGGAAGCATTTATAAATATACATATAAATAATTATATATATCTTAGTGATATTACTCATGAGATTTCATACATGAAAGCACACTGGATATTGCCCAACAATTACTTTTACTTATCTGCAAAATATTGTTTACATTTAAATTTGATACATTACAAATATCTTCCAGTAATGAATTAGTTTTCTAGGACTGACATAACAAATTTAACAGCCTGGGTGGGTTAAACAACAGAAACGTATTTGCTCACATTTCTGAATGTTTTAAGTCTAAGATCACAGTTTTATCAGGATTAGTTTCATTCCAAAGCCTCCCTCCTTGGCTTGTAAATAGCTGTATTATTTTGTCTTCACATGATCTTATTCTGATGTATGTGTATCCTAATCTCCTCTTATAAGGACAGCAGTCGTATTGGATTAAAGCCCACCTTTAAAGACTTCATTTTAATTCAACTACTTCTTTAAAGACTCATCTCCAAATATAGTCACAATCTGATGTACTGGGGGTTAGGATGTCAACATATAAATTTTGGAGGAACGTAATGGAGTCATAAAGAGTAACTATCATCCTCTGGTTATGTTAACTAAAATATATATTAATAAAATCAAGCAAAATTATATTGAGATTTTTCTAGTATTAAGTAAAGGCCATCATATTAAAACATTACCATTAAGACATGTCCATGAATTTAAGGCTTATAATCTGATATAGGAATTTGTTGTGGGAAAAAATATGCATAAGCCAAAGAACATTTTTTTTTTTTGCCTTCCCAGCGTTTATTTATCTCCCTTTCTAAAGTGAATACATAGATAATTTGTATTCTGGTCAACAATGTGGTTTCAGGAAATCTACTGATACGGGGCCTCCTCCATTGGTGTAAGCAATGAGCACATTACACAATCTACCTTATTCCTATGACTATATCAAGTGGTCCAGGACTGGGACTAATTTTCTAGAAGAGGAGAAAACAGAAAACAAACAACCCTTTCCTAGAAATTAGTCGAGTGGGAAAGAAAGATTCTTTCATCTCTGGTTGTGAAGATGTGAGTTGTAGCCCCAGAATTTGTGATGAATATGTTTGTTCCAGGTTAGATTTGCTACAAGATGATTATAAACTTGAGTTTACATAAGGATGTACACTAGGCCTTTTTTCCTCCCTCCCTCCATCCATCCATCCATCCCTCCCTCCCTCCCTCCCTCCCTCCCTCCCTTCCTTCCTTCCTTCATTTTCTATTATAACAAGTGACCAAGAACTGGGTACTTAAAACAACAGAAATTTATTCTCATAGTTTTGAAGGCCACAGGTCTAAAATTAAGGTGCAAGTGGGGCTAGGCTCCCTCTAGATGCAGGACTAGAAGAAAATTCATTTATTGCTTCTTGCTTATGGTGATTGTTGAAATTCCTTGACTTGTGGCTGCATCTCTCTGTCCTATCTGCACATCACCTTTTCTCTGTGGTTGTCTGTGTCAAAATTAACTCTACCTCACCCTTAGTAAGAATACGCTCGAGTGCATTTAGACCCACCACAATATTCCAGGATAAATTATTCTTTTCAAGATATTTACCTTAATTATTTATTTTGGCATGTAAGGTAATATATTAATACATGATTTGCTATATAAGATAATATAGGTTTAAGTAATTAGGAAGTGAATATATATTGGTTGGGGGCACATTTTTAGTCTAACATGAAAAGTATAGTAGGGATAACATGTAGGATTGAGCAGAAGTAAAGACTGGGCTATGATGCCATCTCAATGAGGACCTCAGTCAAACTCACAGTGGTAACTGAAGCAGCGGCCTTACAGCATTGTCCAAAGGTGAGATAAACTGGGCAGGGCTCTCTAACCCTCGTCATCCAGTTATTAAATGTAGCCTTTTCCAGAAAGAATGCATCATATTGGGTGAGTGATTCTTGCCAGTTGAGGCAATTCTCAAAGATGGCTGACGACTATTCGTTAGTTAGACTCTCAACAGCTGATAGAACACTTTCTGTATTCCAGAAGGAGAAAATGCTGGCGTTACATCACAGCATTCACTAAAATGTAAATTCACAGGAAAATATGCATGAAAGCCAAACAGAAACAAATGTAAGATTTAGGTTTGCCAAGCTCTAGATTCAAACTGATTAGATCTTTGAAAGTCTTCCTTTGATTCTGAAAGTGATATAAATTCCTTTGCTGCAAATTTTTGCTTAGAGTACATATAAAATGTGTTTGTTATTTCCAACTAGTCCAGAAAAATATAAAAAGTACAGAAATATGTATATTTCAAAGCTAAACAAGAAGAAGTGCAAGAAATGTACTAAAAACTGTCTCCTTATTATAGATATTAAGTTTAGTTGATTATAGATATTAAGTTTAGTTGTATAGATGGTTTTTCTGTTACTGCCTAAAATCCTTTACTTGATAACATTTTCACATTATTGTCATAAGCAATACAATTACTCAAGGCTAGCCTCAAAACCATGTGGTATAATGCTACTCCAGATATGTTCCCAGATCAGTAAGAATCATTCTCTTATGTGTGCTGTTAGAAATGCATAAATCTTGGGCTGCAACTTGTGTCTTCTGTGTCAGAATCTCAGAGTGGTGGCTCGAGAATCTTTGATTTAATACATGCTTTGATTTAATAATACATTCAGGTTATTCTTGACAGAAGCTTGTATTTCAGATTTATTTTTTTTTGTTTTTATTGCCTTTTAATAGGCATGTAGTGGTATCTATTTGTGATTTAATTTGTGTTTGCCTAATGATTAAATATATTAAGCATTTTTATATCTTTATTTGGTAATATAGCTCTTAAATTCTTTGCCCATTTTCTTTGCATTGTTTTCTTATTATTGTGTTTTGAGAGTTTTAATATACTTTAGGATCAAGTCATTTATTAGGTATATAATTGGCAAATATTTTCTCTTAGTTTGTACCTTTTCACTCTCTTAACTTCATGTTTTGTAGAACCAGAAATTCTTAATTTTGATAAACTCCAAAGAAATTTTAATGTATCACGTCTTTAATATCAAAACAAAGAAAATTTTCTAAAAACAAGAGCAGAAATATTTCTTCCTATATTTTCTCCTAGAAGTTGTGTAGTTTTACATATGTGTCGCTAATCAATTTTGAGTTAATTATTTTCTAGGAGGAGAAATACAGATTGTGGTTTTTCCTTTTAAATTTTTTTGCACATGGGTAAATAATTGTCCCATAAATTATCATTTGTTCTAAAAGCATTTTTGTATTGATATTGCACCTTGTCCAAAATTAATTAACCACATATAGGTGGATCTATGTCAGGATGTTGTTTCTTCTTAAAATGTAATATATATATATATATATATATATTTTTTTTTTTTTTCTATCTCACAATTAGTACAAAAATAGGCCAAGACAGACGAGGCCACAAAATATACTAGGGCATTTGTAATGTCCACTTTATTGTTTCATTGACTGATATGTCTTTTTTTCCTCCAACACTATACTGCATGGTTTATTGCAGGTTTAAAGAAAATTTTGAAACAAGGCAGTTTGAGTTATTTGAGTATTTTTGTTTTTCAATTATATTTTTTAAATAGCCAGTAATTTGGTTATTCCAGTTCTTCTGTTTAAACAAATTTAATAATCAGTTTTGCAATTTTTTCAAAACATCTACTTAGGCTTTTAATTGGGGTTGTAGTTAATGAACTGGTCAACATAGGAAGAATTGACATTTTAGCATTATTTAATCTTTTGAAATTGTCTGAAAACACATTTCTCCTTCACTTTTGAAAGAGACTATCACTGAGTATAGAATTTAAATTGACAGATTTTTATTTCAGCCCCTTGACAATGTCACATTGTCTTCAGATTTCTATTGTTTTTGTTGAGAAATGAACTTTATTTCTTATTCTTGACCCTTTTATGTAATACATTATTTGTTCTTTGGCTGCCTTTAATATTTCCATTTGTCTTTGTTTTTCAACAGCTTTCATATTATTTTGTTGTCACTCTTTTGTTTATGCTGATCATGTTTCTTGAGATTTTGGGTGCCTTCTTAGATATTGGCTCTTGTTATATTTCATTAATTTTAGAAAATTTTTTGCAATCATATTTTCAAAACATTTTCTCTATTTTCCTGTTTTAGATTGCAACTGCATGTATATTAAATGAAACAAATAGATAATGACATATCATTAAAAATCTCTTGGATTCTGTGTTCTGGATTCTCTCTTTTTTTCTTTGTTCTTCAGTTGTCCAAGTTTTACCTATCTGTCCTCAAGTTTACTCATTATTTCCACAAATGTGTCAAGTCTACTGAGAGTTTTTTTTATCATTCTGTTACTATGTTTTGCATTTCTATTTTCTTTTTATTTTTCTAATTGTTTTTATCTCTGTGCTGAAATTATCTATCTCATCATGCATATTTTCCACATTTTTTATTGAAGTCTTTAATAAATATTTTAAATCTCTTAATGGATACTTCTAACATCTGCACTTTATCTAGATCTGCTCCTATTTATTGATATTTCTCTTCACAGCTCTTGTTTTCTTAACACTTTGTTTGCCTCATATGTTTCTGTGAAAAGTTAAACATATTGCAAAGGACAGTAAAAACAGATGAAGGTAATTTGTATTTATGCCTGGAAACTAGCATGCTTTATCTTTGAATAGACCTTTACTGTGGGGGCTTGAGTCGGTCTTCTTGGGAATTGAGTTTGGGTTTTACTATTGCTAATGTATGCCCCATAGGTTTCAGATTCCATCAATGCTAACTTTTGTTTGTGTTGGGAATAGATTTTCCAAAGAGTCTTGCTCAATGTCTGCACACAACTCAGCTTTAAGTTTTCTCTTTGTAGCTATATCTCAAAGAAGGTCTTACTTCATGCTCTCCACACGTTCCCCCAATAGCAGAATGCTGTCACTTTTTTTCCTAGATACTTGTTACCTTTTGGCAGTGGATGTAGACATTCTCTGTTACTCTGAGCCTTTGTTTTAAGCACGTGCATTCCTGGGTTTCAGGAGGGGGCTTATTTTATGATTCTATACTTTCCCCATTTTGTACCTATCCCTGATGTAGTCCAAAGACAAAGGCTTGTCTTTGTTTTGTTTTGCTTCCTTTTTGTTTCATTTCTCCAGTGGTATCTGTTCCCTAAGACACCTTCTTTAAGAAGATAGGAACTTCTTGCAGTGGATTAAGGCTTTTGTTCGATAGAGAAAATAGATCAGAGTGGAGTATTTTCCTTTTCTTTCATTGACTATGGTCTGTCTTCCTCATCCTGTACCACAGGGTCTGTAGGGGATGCTTTTCTATGAAATCTCATGAAATTTCATCATGTCTCTAATCTTTACTATTATGGGTGAATAATGAGATGAATGGAGAAGAGCCACTTGTTGGTAATTGCACTGCATCTGTGTTTCTGAAGAGTTGTAAAGTCTCATGCCACCCCAAACTCTGCCTGTATCAATTTGTTAAACATTTTAACTGAATTATTTTCACTGACATTTGGCATCTACGCCAGGTAAACAGGAGCTCTTATCTTATTTTTCCTTAGAGGTACGTATCATTCTTGGATTTCAGGTTAGTTGATTATCCTCTGATCTCAGTTGTGTAATGGGCTCAAGAAAAATTGTAATTTTGCCTGTTAGAATATTTTTGTTATTAGGTAAAGATTATTGTTATTTCCATCTTTCTATATCTTAATGAGAGTTGATGGAGTCTAAAAGCTGAAAAATTTTAGCCAATTATGTATGAACGTAGTGTCTAATTTTTCAAATTGGTCACCAACTTATGGTGGGGAGAAATAAGGGTTACCTCCTTAATTCAAATTGTCCTCACATACAGACAGACTGTCACACACACACACACACACACACACACACACAATTTAAATATGGAGAGAGAGAGTAGTGAGAGAGAGAGAGAGACTGAGATATCTGAAAATTAAATATTTAACAGGAATTATAGGGAGAGAATATGGAATTTTAATTTTTCCAGAGTGAGATAATTTAGGTGCTTGTTAATAACTAAATTATTTATGTGGAAAGGAAGTTAAATGGGTTTACTATGAATAGAAGTTGAAGAATCCACTAAAGATGTTTGCTCTTAGTCATGATAATCATGTTAGCTAAAAAGTAGTGTAAAGCCGTTACAAAATAAATAAAACATCTTTACTATATTCTGATGAATGAAAACCGTATCTTGATTGGTTTTTTACTCTAAAAATATGGGATAATCAGAGAGAAAGAGAATTAAGAGGGAGAGTTTTCTTATGATAAAAGCCTTAATGTTAGGTGGCTGGTAGCTATCTTCTCCCAATAGTTCTCTGATGGTACATATCTGCATGTAATATTTAAGAAAAATGCAAATGCTCAAGTCATATCCCATATCCACTGAATTTAAGAGCTCAGAGGGTGGTGCAGAAAAGTTATATTTTTATAAATAACTCAAGTAATTTTTTCTTCATTCAAGAATTTTGGAAAACTATTGTCTAGGCCAGTATCAGACAATAAGAAGAATTAAATGTTCATAGAGATGAGAAAATAAAGATGAAATTATTTTATTCATATACAGATTAGTGAGAAATGTACAGACCCAAAATAATTTATTTAAGAAAGAGAACCTTGAAAGAAGTACATCAGATGACTCTTAAAATGAAAGCAATAGGGCATTCAAAAATATTAAGGAGTATACAATTAAAGCTCTATATAGACCTTTACGCAAATAATTGAGTAACTCTTCCTAGAAACTGGGACACTAATGCCAAATATCATTAAAAATCCAAAACTGAAACTAAATCATTTGGAAATTTGGAAAGAAAGAAATAAAATTTTCCTTGTTTGCAGATAATATGATCTTACATTAGAAAAACCTAAAGAATCCACAAAAGAACTGATAAAAAAAAATTAAGTAGAGTTGCAGGATAGAAAAATCAACATACCAAAATTAGTAGCAATTCTGTACACCAAAAGTGAACAATGTGAAAAAGAAATTAAAAAGTAATCACATTTACAACAGCCACACATAAAATTAAATACCTAGGAATTAACTTAACTGAAGAAATGAAAGACTTCTATAGAAAAAAAGCAAACAAACAAACAAACAAAAAACACTGGTGAAGGACATTAAAAAGAACACAAAAAATGAAAATATATTTTATATTCATGGATTGGAAAAAATCAATATTGGTAAAATGTCTATACTACCTAAAGCAATATACAGATTCAATACCATTCCAATCAAAATACCAATGCCATTCCTCATAGAAATAGAAAAAAACAATCCTAAAATTTATAAGAAAGCACAAAAGGCCCAGAATATCCAAAGCTATTTTAAGCAAAAATAACAAAACTGGGGGAATCATATTACCTGGCTGCAAATTATACTACAGCACTATAGTAATCAAAACAGTATGGTACTGGCATAAAACCAGGCACATAAACCAATTGAAAAAAATAGAGAACCTGGAAACAAATTCATACACTTATAGGCAACCCATTTTTGACAAAGGTGCCAAAATCATACTCTGTGGAAAAGACAGTCACTACAATAAATGGTGCTGGGAAAACTGGATATCTATGTGCTGAAGAATGAAACTAGATCCCTATTTCTTGCTGTATACAAAAATCAAATAAAAATGGATTAAAAGCCAAAACCAAAGACATCAAACTATGTAACTACTAAAAGAAAACATTGGGAAAACTCTTCAGGACATCGATTTGGGCAAAGATTTGCACAAGAAACCAAAGCAAACATTGACAAATGGAATCACATCAAGTTAAAAAAGGCCTCTGCACAGCAAAGAAAATAACCAACAAAGTGAAGAACCAGCCAATAGAATGACAGAAAATAGTTGGAAACTACCCATCGAACAAGGCATTAATAACAGAATATATAATGAACTCAAACAACTCCACAGAAAAAAAATCTAATAATCTAATAAAATGATGGGCAAAAAATTAGAACAGACATTCCTCAAAAGAAGACATACAAATGGCAAACAAGCATATGAAAAGCAGCTCAATATCACTGATCGTCAGAGAAATGTAATTCAAAACTACAATGAGATATTATTACATTGTCATTAAAATGGCTTATATTCCAAAGGACAGGCAATAACAAATGCTAGCTAGGATGTGGAGGAAAGAGAACCCTTGTATACTGTTGGTGGGAATTTAAGTTAGTACAACGATGGAGAACAATTTGTAAGTTTATTGAAAAACTAAATTGAGGTACTATGTGATCAAGCAATGCTACTGCTAGGTACAGACACAAAAGAAAGAAAACCAGTATATTGAAGAGATATCCGCACTGTTATGTTTGTTGCTGCGCTATTCACAATAGCCAAGATTTGAAAGCAACCTAAATGTCCATCAACAAATGAATGGATGTATTAGGCTGTTTTCACATGGCTATAAAGAAATGCCTGAGATTAAGTAATTCATAAAGAAAAGTGGTTTAACTGATGCACAGTTCTGCATGGCTGGAGAGGCCTCAGAAAACTTAGAATCATGATAGAAAGAGAATGGCAAGCAAACCACATCTTACATGCCAGGAGGAGAGAAGAGAAGAGTGAATGAAGTAAGAACTGCCAAACACTTTTAAAGTCATCAGCTCTTCTGAGACCTCCATCACTATAATGAGAAGAGCATGGGGAAAACTGCCCCCATGATTCAATCACCTCCCACTCAGTCCCTAACTTGACACATGGGGATTACAATTTGAGATGAGATCAGGGTGGGGACACAGAGCCAAACCATATTATTCTGTCCCTGGTCACTCCCAAATCTCATTCTCTTTTCACATTTTCAAAACCAGTTATGCCTTCCCAATAATCCTCCAAAGTCTTAACTCATTCCAGCATTACTTCAAAGTCCAAGTCCAAAGTCTCATCTGAGACAAGGCAAGTCCCTTTTGCCTATGAGCCTTTAAAATCAAAAGCAAGTTAGTTACTTCTAAGATGCAGTGGAGGTACAGGCATTGGCTAAATGTTCCCATTCCAAATAAGAGAAATAAGCCAAAACAAAGGGGCCAAAGGCTGCATGAAAGTCCAAAACCCAGCAGAGCAGTTATGAAGTCTTAAAACTCTGAAATAATCTCCTTTGACTCCATGTTTCACATACAGGGCATTATGATACAATGGGTAGGCCCCACAACCTTGGGGAGTTCCAATCCTATGGCCCTGCAGGATACAGCCCCTGCAGCTGCCTTCACAGGCTGGCATTGAGTGCCTGCAGCTTTTCAGGTTCATGGCACAAGCTGTTGGTAGATGTACCTTTCTGGAGTTTGGAGGACGGTGGCCTTCTTACAGCTCCTCTAGGTAGTGCCCCAGTAGGCACTCTGCATGGGGGTTCCAACCCCACATTTCCCCTCTGCATTGCTTTATTAGAGGTTCTCCATGAGGGCTCCAACTCTTCAGCAGGCTTCTGCCTGGAAATTCAGGTGTTTTCATACATCCTCTGAAATCTAGGTAGAGGTTCCCAAAACTCAACTCATATCTGTGCACCTGCAGGCCCAAAACCATGTGGAAGCTGCCAAAATTTGGGGCTTGCATCCTCTAAAGCAGTGGCCTGAGCTGTAGCTGTTTCCCTTTTAGCCATGACTAAAGCTAGAAGGGCTAGGACACAGGGCAGCAAGTTGCAAAGCTGCACAGAGAAGCAGGGCCCTTGGCCCAGTCCAGGAAGCCATTTTTCCCTCCTAGGCCTCCTGACTGGTGGGTGATTCTGCAAAGATCCCTGACGTGCCCTGGAGACATTTTTCACATTATCTTGGTGATTAACATTTGTCTCCGCGTTACTTATGCACATTTCTGCAGCCAGCTTGAATTTCTCCTCAGAAAATGGGTTTTGCTTTTCTATCGCATCGTCAGGCTGCAAATTTTCTGAACTTTTATGTTCTATTTACCTTTTATACATAAGTTCTAATTCCAAACCATATCTTTGTGAATAAATAAAACTGAATGCTTTTAAGAGCACTCAAGTCACTCTTTCAATGCTTTGCTGCTTAGATTTTTTTTTTTTTTTTTTTTTTGCCAGATACCATAAATCATCTCTCTCAAGTTCAAAGTTCCACAGATATCTAGGGCAGGGGCAAAATACCACTGTTCTTTTTGCTAAACCATAAAGCATAGGGAGAATCACCTTTACTCCAGATCCCAATAAGTTGCTCATCTCCATTTGAGACTTCATTGTTTATATCACTATGAGTATTTTGGTCAAAAACACTCAACAAGTTTCTAGGAAGTTCCAAACTTTCTCACACCTTTCTTTTTCTGAGCCCTCCATACTGTTCCAACCTCTGCCTGTTACCCAGTTCCAATGTAGTTTCCATATTTTCAGTTTATAGCAATGACCTAGTACCTTGGTACCAATTATCTGTATTAGGCTGTTTTCACACTGCTATAAGGAAATGCCTGAGAATGAGTAATTTATAAAGGAAAGAGATTTAATTGACTCACAGTTCTGCATGGCTTGGAAGCCTCAGAAGACTTACAATCATGGTGGAAGGAGAAGGGGAAGCAAGGCACATCTTACATGGCAGTGGGAGTAAAGAGAAGAGTGAATGAAAGAGAACTGCCAAACACTTAAAACCATCAGCTCTCATGACAACTCCCTCACTATCATGAGAACAGCATGGGGGAAACTACACCCATGATTCAATCACCTCCCATCAGGTGCCCCCCTCAACCCGTGGGGATTACAATTTGAGATGAGTTTTGGGTGGTGACACAGCCAAACCACATTAATGAATAAAGAAAATGTGGTACATATACACAAGGGAATACTATTCAGCCATGAAAAAGAATGAGATCTAGTGATTTGCATCAACATGGATGGAACTAGAGGTCATTATGCTAAGTGAATAAGTCAGGAACAGAAAGACAATCATCACATATTCTGACTTATTTGTGAGATCTCAAGATCAACACAATCGAACTCATGGTAATAGAGAGTAAAAAGATGGTTACTATGGGCTGCAAAGGGTAGTGGGGGGGAGGGGGAGGTGGAGTGGATAATGGATACAAAAACTTAGAATGAATAAGTCCTACTCTTTGATAGCACAGTAGGGTGACTGTAGTCAATAATATATTAATCCTATATTTTAAAATGACTTAAAGGATGTAATTGGATTATTTGTAACCCAAAGGATAAATGTTTGGGTGAATGGCTAGCATTCTCCATGATGTGCTCATTTCACATTGCATACGTGTATCAAAACTTCTTGTATACCCCATAAATATATACATCTACTGTGTACACACAAACATTTTAAAAAATTAAAAAATAAAATATATAATTTTAGGCAAAAATACAAATCAAAAATGAGCATAAAAATGTTGTCTGTGAACCATGTGTTGAAAAAAAATTTGAGTTTGATATCTAAGGGATGGCTCAGGAAAAATGAACCATGGCAAAGGAGAGCTTAGCAGGAAATGGAAGTTTCAATTTTAGGCACTAGTTAGATACTTTCCTAGTAGAAAGTAGCTGCTAGAGTAATGAAAGTGAACACAATCCTGGTCCCAGTCCATACAGATTCATCTCATTGTGGATAACTTCACAAAATTAAATAGAGGAACATTTGTTATTAAAAATATAAATAATAAATATGTGGGATATAGAACAAAGGCTAAGCACAATAAATAAATTACAATTGAATAAAAGAATATTGGTACTATATAGGATGATAAGACGAGATCAACTAAGGGAGAAGTTTAAAATGTTAAAACACACACTTACAATTGAACATTTTTTTAAAAAATATATTAATAAACAAAAATTTGGAATAGATTCACCACAGACATATACTATCAATACTGAGAGAGGAGCTAGATACAATAATTTTGTTGCTTTTTAAAGTAACACAATTTGTGCAAGCCTAGAAAAATATAATAGCCAAGAAAAAGCTGAGTTTTTTGGAAGCATATATGACAAAGTTACTATGTTCACTCATTCTCTGGAGGCACAATTTTCATGGAACTGACAGTGACCTCAGGGCAGGAGTCAGCTAAAGGAGTTTCTTCATTGAAACACATGTTGTCACTCAAATGGAAAAGACTGCTAGGTGGTAGATTTTGTGGCCTTCATAGTAAGTGACACATAATGAGAAGCATTGGTAGCCACTATCAAGAATCAGAACACGTAATCATTCATCATGATGGTGGGGTGAACGTGTCAGAAGGAAAAAACCTAAAAGGTAAATAAAAACTGCAGATTTTAAAATAGGTATGATTGGACATCATTGCCCTAGATAAGATTGTGGTTAGGAATGATGTTTGTAAAAATAGCAAAAAGTTATCAAGTGGCAACATCAATGGGTGGAGGATTTAAAACATTTCTGTACTTTTTTTTTTTTTTAATCAGTTGGAAATTCTTGTGAAAGTTACTGTATTAATGCCGTTTTCCCCATTGAGGTAGTCACAGGTTGTATACTCTTAGAGCTGTGTATTGGTCTGGGCCTACCTTTCTCTTTTCTACTATGATCTATGATTGCAAGGAAAAGAGTCAGAATTCATCCAGTTCTGTATTCTCAGATAAGTATTTAAGTTGCTCAGAATTCATTTTACTTTATAAAATAAATGTATGTATAGCCAATGCTTCAGTAATTTTAATACATTCTGAATTGCTAAACTGTATTAAAAGTGGAGGGCACATCGAAATTGAATACCCTAAACTTTCTCTCACCATCTTTAAATCCAGAAAACTTTCTCTAAGCATCCAGATTTCCTACAGGCACATTAGTTCTTGACTGATGAACAGCAAAACTAACATAAAGACTGATATAAACACCCATCTTCATTTGCTTTCACCCTGTCTTTCTCTAAGAAGGAATTATCCTATACAATTTTAAAATCTAAAGCCTTAGTCAGGATATTTAATCTCATCTCTTTAGAACTTTGTTTAATTTCATACTCCACTGCTTCCTTTTCCTCTGTCCATAAAAATGGCAAAGACTCTCTGTGTCTAGGAATGTCCCTCATTCTTGCTGTCTTCTGAAGCTGCCTCCATTTCTCTCTGCATAGAAAATAGCCCAGGTCCTTCATCCCAGTGCAAGAGTCAGAATATAATTAAACCAGAGCTGAATGGATGTGAGAGAAAGGTGATGCCTAGTTCTATTTATCTGCTTTTTTTCTTCTCCTTATCCAGAGGAAGAATCTCAAGAACCATTTTGGTGTTTATGAGCAAAGTAATTGTCAGAATGACTTGGGTGCTTCTTAAATATTTACCTCAATTTGTAATTACCATTAAATAAAACTATTTATTTTGGGTTTTGTAAAACAGAATCGCAAAATTTTTCTCAACTTCAGCCAGATGTACATTTGGTAGAAGAATATGATACAATGTATAACAGTGGTATCACCATGTATTAAAACAAACCCAACCAATCATAGACTTAAAAAAAGACTAAAGCTAATTCTGCAATTGCCTTGCACCCCCTGTATTTTTTTCCCTGGTATTGCTTTGATGCCCTGGAACCCCAGCCTTCCCCTCAACAGTCAATTAGAAACTTAATTTGGAGTCATTTATATATATGTGTGTGTGTGTGTGTGTGTAATATATATGTGTAACATATATATGTAAAATATATATAATATATATGTATAATATATATACACACACACACATACATCTACACATACAGTTTTTCAATTTTTACTTTAGGTTCAGGGGTACATGTGCCAATTTGTTACATGGGTCGATGGTGTGTCACTAAGGTTTGTACGAATGGTTCAATCACCCAGGTAGTGAGCATAGTACCCAATATGTAGTTTTGTAACTTGCATCCCCACAAGTCTTGCATCTTTATATCCATGTGTGCTCAATGTTTAGCTACCACTTACAAGTTAGAATATGCAGTATTTGGATTTCTGTTCCTGAATAAATTCACTTAGAATAATGGACTGTAGCTGCATCCATGTTTCTTTAAAGAACATGATTTCATTTTTTATGGCTGCATAGTATTCTATTGTGTGTATGTACCACATTACTTTTATCCAGTCCACTGTTGATGGTCATCCTGGTTGGTTCCATGTCTTTGCTATTGTGAATAGTGCTGCAATGAGCATACGATTGCACGTGTCTTTTTGGTTGAATGACTTATTTTTCTTTGGGTACATAATAGGCAAAGGGCATGAACAGACATTTCATAAAAGAAGACATTTATGCTGCCAACAAATATGTGATAAAATGATTAACATCACTAGTGATTAGGGACTTGCAAATCAAAACCATATTGAGATTCCATCTCACATCAGTTGGAATGACTATACTAAAAAGTCAAAAAATAACAGACGTTGACATGGTTGTGGAGAAAAGAGAATGCTTATACACTGTTGGTGAGAATGCAAATGAGTTTAGCTATGATGGATTGCAGTATGGAGATTTCTCAAATAATTTAAAATAGAACTGCCATTTGACCCAGCAACTCCATTACTGGATATATACCCAAGGGAAAATAAATCCTTATTTATATTTTTACCACCTCTTCTTCACTGTGCTAAAATGTCAGACAGTTGGAAGTTCCTTGGAATGACTATCTAAATGCCAGACTTTAGAGGCCATTTCTCTGAATGTCAGCAATTGTACTGCAATTGCCCTCCAATCTTCTGCCTATCTGGCCCGATCAACACTTGAACCTGGAGGGTCAACAATTAGTTAGTAGTTATTCTGAGTGGACATGAAGAGAGAATGGAGGATTATATTTTCTTTTATTGAGACTTTTAATTAATATTAATTTTAATTCCACTTATCTTAAAATATTCTTTATCTGGGCTTTTTTACACCTTAGTCTATGCAAGTATCCACATAGCTAAACTTTCTCAAATGTAGCCATTATTCTGCAAGCAAAAAACAAACAACAGAAAAACGAACAAAAAAAAATCTTCTGGATCTTAGCAATTGAAACTGCTCTAATTGCTTTTATTTGTATGATATACTGTAGTTTCATGCATTATTTATTTACCATAATTTTAACGGCTTCTTAAAAGCAAGAGAAGGTTGAAAAATGTTTAGGTTTTCATTTTGAGCCAGAAATTCCTTAAGGTGAACAAATTGCGTTGAATTCTCAATGTTAATACAAAATGGGGAAGACAAGAGTAATCGTGCAAATACTTGATACTTTCCAAGGGCCCAGGGAGAAAGAGAAGTGTTGCAATGCTTTGCTGTTTGGTGAGTCCTTTCTCTGTCTTTATAGGGTGTTCAACTTTGTTTATAGTAGATGACAATGAATATGATATTTGTCCTGACAACATTCATTATGCTTAGTTCAGTGCAAGTAATCTTCAGGTTATTTGGCCTAAATCTACTCCCAAGTTTTATTTTACTTTTTTGTTAATGTTAATATTTATTATTATTATATTTTGTTGTAGAGATCCACAGACTAATGCAATCACAGGGAAAATATAATAAGGCCTTTGACATTTTTGGTAAATTTCACTGTAGAGATTATTTTTATAGGGCAATTTATACTTTAATCAGAAGCCTATGGAAGTGCCCCATTTCTCTGCCTCTTCACTAACAGATTATTAGTATTATAATTAGAAATGCAACTCTTAATTATAGGGAATAAAAATATACTTTGTTTCTAAAATACTTCAACTTTAAAGTGAATGAGTCTCACAATTACTACATTTATTTTATCTAGTATCTTAACAGTAGCAGACTCTTCATGAAGAAAGGAAGTAAATGGACAGGAGCTCTCCACTCACTATTTCATTATAATGTACCTCTCTGAGCACTAAGAGGCAACCGTGTTAATGTATGGTGTAAATCCATAGGTTTCAGGGGAACTGTGAATCCATAATGTATCTATTTCACCCATATTTCTCTGTAGTGATTTGACTGAGGATATATACCATGAAGACCTGTGAGTGATTATATATATATTTTCAATGTATATACTTGTAATTAAAAAAAAACCTTCCAAGTCTATTTAATCATTGCATTCAATAAATATTAGGATATTGTTTTTCCCATTTACCACTAACTCTGAAAACTTAACATGGCTTCTCTTTTTATTAAAATATGATCCCAACCTCTGCTTTACATTCTCGTGATGACTTGACCACAATATTTTCACCCCATGACTCAAATTGTTATATTTCCCCTAACAATCTAACAAAAATGCGGATAGAGTTTCTAACCCTCTATTTTAGAAAACATTTTGATAATATGAGCTGTCTTCAGTTAATGTATATTTGTCATAGTTCTCAACTTGTTTTTATCTCTTGAAACAAGGTGTGTTTTTCCTGTCAGAATCACAGTGGATATTTCAGCACATTGACAGAATTTAAGGAAAAAAATTTCACTAAAAATAAGCAGAACTATTTTTTAAAGGAAAAGACTCAAATTAATGGTAAAGTTTAACAGGTAGCTCAAGCAGAAGAAGTCATTTACTTGTTCTTACAACTTGTAATTAAGTGATGTGCACTCGGGGCAATCAGTTTATTGGAAGACTACAAGAATCATTATGTTCTAGCTTTTCCTCCTCCTACACGAATAATTAATATTCTGAAACAAAACATTGCAGGACACTCAAGTGATGATTCTAAATATTTTCTTATTGTTAAGAAAACTATTATACCACAAAACTAGTGAACAAAGCTTGTAATTGAATTGGGTATTTTTCTTTCTATTGTACAGAAGAAAGGCTTATATTTCCAACTAAAAGATAAATGACATGTATTTCTCACGTATCACATCATTTGCTTGTAAAACAGGTTTTCCTCTATAATTGACTTATTCTGATGGCATTCCTTGAATATTGACAGTTTTATGCATTCAATATTTATATGCACAGAATAGTGTTTAATTGACACATGTAATTAGATTTTCCGTCTACAGTTGAGTATAATTTGGCTGTGTATTGCCTAATTCAATGCAGCTTAGACACTGAAAATAATTTTATGTGGGTAATTATCTAAGTTGTTTAAACCACTGAGCTAATAAGGTGATGTTCAGGTTCATTTAGAAACTATAGTCCCTGACCCCACATAAATGTATGTTTCCTGTGTGCAAAGATAACAGACAATGGAGAGTACATGTATTTTAAAAATTTGTATTGTCTCCTGGAAACAAAATTCTGACTCAATCTTTTAACAAAAAGAACAAAAATATCATTTTTAAAGACTGAGAACATAATGGTGACTAATTCTGCCACTCTATATGTTGCTATAGTATAAAAAATAGTTAATTGAAGATCTTTCTCCCTTCAGTATTTGTTTTTCCTCATTTCAAGAAAGTAACAGATCCTTTCCTACCACTTTTTTTTGGCAGAAATTTGTGCATTTAGGACACATTCAGAATTTTTAATTATATTCCTAAAGCTTATGATAGGAAATTTTATTGAAAAAATTAAGTTCAATGCTTTCCAGGGGATTAGATGAGAATCCATGGTCTAAGAGGAGACCAAAATGTTTAAGAGAAATTCATAGTTGAATGCATGAGAGATAATAACAGCAAACACACGGTTCATTGGAAGAACTTAAATAGATTAAAAAAACAATGCAGTTGAGGAATCTGCATGAGACACCTTGTGAGACTGGAATCTGGGCACTCCGTGCTGAGCCTTGGCCCATATTTTCTTTATTTTGCCAAACACGAGAACAACAGAACTGATAGATGTGGAGAGTCGCCTGGCTTCTACAACATTCATCTAAGTAGCAGACATGAAAGAATTGAATCAGAAGTCTTTTGCTTCATTAAAAAATATATTAAGTCCTTACCATGCATTACAACAGTAAGAAAGATGAACACAAATTTTCTGCTGTCATCCTATAGGGCTGAGGGCAGACAATAAATCAATCAGTAAACTATGTAATGTATTAGAAAATTATAAATCCTGTGAAGGAGAAAGGTAAAAGAGTAATAAGGAAGATGGGGGTTGGAGATCAGCACTTTAAGAGATTGGTAGGAGAAAGTTTCTCTAAGGTAACACATGAACAAGTAATTCAAGGAGGTGAGATGGGCACAGAGACCAAGTGCAAAAACACTTGATTGGGGGCTTCTCTGTAAATTTGAGGAATAGATAGGAGGCCTGCATGTCAGGACCTAAGTAAGCAAGGACAGAGTGATAGAAGATAAGGTTGGGCAGGTAATTCAGTGTCAATTTGTCTGCCGATTCGCTGATTTTTCACCAGATGCTGTTGTAACCTTGAAAAGAATCATGGCCGCTATGGTGACTGACATTGAATTTTAAGATAGCCTCAAAGGGTACTTGGAGTCTTGTTGAATTTAATTGGGGATATAAGATGGGGCTATCAATGCTTTGGGGAAAAAATTGTTATGAGTACTGTTAATATCCACTGTGCATGCCTTCCTGCTGGTATATCCCTATACACTCCTCTCAAGAAGTAATTATATCCTGAATTGAGTGTTAATCATTGCTTTATATTTTAAAATATAGTATGTTGATATATGTAGCTATAATGTATTCATTTTCATTGCTCCCTAGGAATCAATTTTCTGAACATAACTCAGGTTATTTACCCACCCATACCCCCATTGAGCCCATAGCCCCATTGAGCCCATAGCCCCGTTGAGCCCATAGCCCCATTGAGGAACATTGTTGTTATGTCCATTTTTTCTCCAATGTAAATTATGCTGATATGAACATTTTTGCATCTTTGTATTATCTCCTTATTCAAATTTTAAAGCATTTCTTAAAGGTATATATCTAACAATGTTGTGGGTCATAGAAACATGTGCATTTTAAAACTTTCTAAATCAAGTTACATTTCTCTCTATATTTGCTGCACTGATATCATCCACATTCTAGGATAAAGTCATTTTTTCTAGGCAGTGGTTCCCAATAGTTTTAAGATTGCAATTGGAGCAGGTAATATTTACAATTTTCCTGACTGTCCTGTGTATTACTGAAAATTCACTGCACGTTCTTGACCACTAAATGCCTTCCCGACCACCAATATGTCATTTAAAAAACCCAGAAGTAAGCCTTCTCCTTCACATTTCTAAACCTTTGGCAATAGTTGGCATTTTAACTTATTTTTAAATATTTTCTATCTTTTCGTGGAGATTCTACATGCCCATCTAATGAATGTGTATTGCATTTATCTGGAATTCCTTTGTATTTTTTTAATCAGTATACTCCATGCCTCTGGAATCTAATTCATCCCATAATGTGTGGTGAACACACAGGTTGGCTATATTTTGAGAAATTTCCTAGAGTATTTTAAATATAGGTTCCTTCTAATTAATTCCTTGTTTATCAATTTGCTCATTTCCTCTGTTGCTCTTTTGGTTGAGATCATATATATATTTCTGTGGGATACTTGGGTTTATCAATTTTGTCCATTCTTAAATTACTTTTGATGAGGATTACCTATTTATTGAATCATTTGCACATATTCAACATCAAATTTAAGTCAAATATCACTTTTTAAATAGATTTTGTAACGATTGTAGAAAGAAGGCTTCTTTTGTCTTTGTTTTATGTGTTGTCCTTCGTAGTGACTGCTAAATTTTTATGTCAAATAAAATCTAAAGCATTGTGCCAGGTAATTTTACGTTTCTTAGAGAGTTAGATAAGAGGAAATAGAATCCACATTCAAGTTATACAGGATGATAAAGTAGTCAGAATGCCCTAAAATAGCTTTCTTAAATTTGTCAGGTATCTGAAGAAAATAGATCTTTCAAGAGCCATTTAAATATTCAAGACTGAATCTGACTTGGAAAGATTGGTGTTAGTCTATTCAGGATGGTAACTATTTTATATATGTTGTAATTTTAGAAGGGTTCAAAATCAGAAAAGTTTAAAGTAAATTAATAAACAAAGAAACTGTTCAATCAGATGTGATTGAGATGATGATTTGAGAAAAGGAGAAGGTCAAGGAATAGATAGACCTGGAGAAGCTGGTTAAATCACACTTTCAGAATCATTACGTAGAAGAAATTATGATTACTCTAAAATGGGGTTAGTAAAGTTGGGATCCTTACATTTTTAAACTTGCTTTACTTTCCTTCTAATAACTGTATAAAAATAAATTTCAATGAATAAAGAGAATGCACCTTAATAACATGTTCCAGAAAACCCCTATCATTATATCCAGAATTGTTCTACTTTTAATGCCAATGTAGTGTCAGGAACTGAGATTTAAAAAAAAAAACACTCTACTGTGGAAATTTTAATGAACATTTATAGACAAGTATTAGTCTTAGCAGGATTCTGGTTTCAGATACTCCCTGCTACTGTAGTCAATATATTATTATGGTAGCTGCTTGCTGAATGGCATACGCATATTTCATGCCATCATTTTCTTCCCTAGTTATTTATTGGGAGGTTTTGCCAGAGCATGAGTTATATTCATTACTCTGAAAACTAGATGGGTTTGAAACCATTTGACAAACAGAACTTGATGTAAATTAACACATACTAAGATAATTATCAATTTTCCTTAGATAACGATTTTAATAACAGAGAGGAATTGTTAAAGCAGGAGATAGAATCAACAATATCAGTCAATTAGATAGAGTTTAAAAAGTCTAGTTTAATTTTCTGTTATTTTGTTTAAAAATTTAAGTTTATCATTGACATATATTTAGCTAGTTCTGTGATAATAATGGTATATATTTTCCAATATGTTATATTTTCTGTGCATAAAATCTTTCGTTTGTGAATCTCAACATTTTTATAATAAAACATTTATGTATATGAAGAAATATAATAATCTTAACTTTATGACTGTTTTAAAACTATTTCTATAAAATGCACTTAGGAACAAGTCACAAACTTACTGTATTATATTTCTCATGGTCAGAAGTTTGAAGTAAATTTTATTAGGCTAAAATCAAGGTGTCACCAGGGCTGCATTCTTTCTATAGAGTCCATTGGAGAACCTGTTTCCTTGCCTTTGAATTATTTTACCATTGTTTTTTAAGACTGTATTTTTTATTTTAAATAAGAAATGGAGTCTCACTCTATTATCCAGTCTGGAGTACAATTGCATGATCATAGCTCACTAGAGCTTCAAACTCCTTGGATCAAGTGATCCTCTCACCTCAGCCTCCCTGTGCCTACATGTGTGTGCCACCATGCCCAGCTAACTTTTATTTATTTTTATTAGATATGGTGTCTTGCTATGTTGCCCAGGTGAAGACTGTATTTTTAGAGCAGTTTTAGATTTACAGCAACATTAAGAAGAAAGTACAGAGATTTTTTATGAATCCCCTGCAACTGTTTTCTTTTATTTTACTAAAGACTGGCCTGTAATTTCTGTTTTAAATCACTGGTTATCTTCAACTTGGAAAATTTTTTTCAGTTGCTATTCTGATGAAATTAGTTCTTCCAGTGTATGACATTGTGGTTGATGTTATGTTTTCTTTGTTTTCGTTGATTCAAATTCAAGGTGTCAGTGGTGGGGTAAAATGGTGAAATAGAAGGCTCTACCAATTACCCCCAACTACCTACAAGGACAAAATTTAACAAATATGTACACAAGAAAAGCACCTTCATAAGAAGTAAAAATCAGGTAAGCCCTCACAGTACCTGGTTTGAAATTCACATCGCTGAAAGAAGCACTGAATAGGTAGGAAAAACAGTATTGAATCACTGACATCACCTGTCCCCCTCCAGCCACCCACAAAGGGACCATATAAAACAGCCCTGGCCATAGTGGAATTGCCAATAATAGCAGTAGAAATTGAGTTACCACAAGCCTTGCCACCACAGGCTACAGTGCCCTGGGGCCCTAATAAACTTAAAAGGCTGTCTAAGCTGCAAGGTCTGCAACTTTTGCACAAGTCCTACTGCTGAATTGTGCTCAGAGACAGTAGACATGGGGGAATAGGTGATCTACTGAGACACCAGCTGGAGCAGCTAATGGAGTATTGGCATCATTCCTCCCTTAACATGAGGCTGCATAGTTTATGATTCCAAAAGAGACTACTTCTGGCTGGGCATGGTGGCTCACGCCTGTAATCCCAGCATTTTGGGAGGCTAAGGCAGGCAGATCATGACGTCAGGAGTTCGAGACCAGCCTGACCAATATGGTGAATCCCCGTCCCTACTAATAATACAAAAAGTACCCGGGCGTGGTGGTGCATGCCTGTAGTCCCAGCTACTTGGGAGGCTGAGGCAGGAGAATCACTTGAACCCGGGAGGTGGAGGTTGCAGTGGGCCGAGATTGCCCACTGCATTCCAGCCTGGGTGACAGAGTGAAACTCCATCTCAAAAAAAAAAAAAAAAAAGAGAGAGAGACTACTACTTTCCTTTTGAAGAAAGGAGAGGGAAGAGTGAGAAGTATTTTGTCTTGTGTATTGGATACCAACTCAGCCACAGAAGGACAGGGCACCTGGGCATCTATCACAGTCACGAGACATTCTTTCCAAGCCCTACCTCCTAGATGACATTTCTATGAACACACCCTTAGGCAGAAAGAAATCTGCTGCCTTGAAGAGAAAGACCCAGTCTCAGCAGGATTTATCACGTTCTAACTGAAGAGCCCCTTGGCCCTGAATGAGCAGTGACACCAGGTACTATGTCAAGGGCTTTGGGTGAGGCTCTGAGACTTTCTGGCCTCAGAAGAGGCTTAGCACATTCCCAGATATGGTGGCTATTTGGTGAGACAGTTTCTGCTTGAGAAAAGTAGAGGAAAAAGTAAAGGGGACTTTGTCTTGAACTTTATGTACCTGCTCAACCACAGGGAGATAGAGCACCAAGAAAGCACTTGGGGTCCCTAATTCCAGGACATGGCTTTTGGATGCCATTGATGTACCTGCCCAGGGCCAGAAGGGAACCTACTGCCTAGCAGGGTGAGTCAGGGTGATTCCCAGTCCAGGCAGCATTTATAATGTGTTTATCCAAGTGCCCCAGAGCCTTAAAAGGATATCAGCAGTAGTCTGGCAGCACTGTCCTTGGACCTGTGGTGGCAGTGGCCACAGGATGAGGTTCCTTTGTCTTTGGAAAAGGAAGGAAATTGTGGGAATGACTGCTTCTTGTGGTTTGAGAGCCAGTTCAACCTCAATACAGTAGAATTCCAGGGAGACTTCTAAGGTTTTGACCCTAGTCCCTGACTCCAGATGGCATTTCTGGACCCACTCAGGGCCTGGGGGACCTCACTGCCCTGAAGGGAAAAACACAGGCCTGGCTAGCTTTGCCACTTCGTAAGTGTAGTGGAAGAGAACAAAAGTATCTCCCTGGTAATCTAGAGAATCATCACAGATTTTGTCCAAGACCATCAAGCCAGTACCTATACAAGTTTGCAAGAACCACATTATTACTGGGCTTGGTTCCATATCTTTAAAGCAGGTACAGCTTAGATCACAACACCAAGTCCTTTTGAATATCTGGAAAGCCTTTTCAAGAAGGACAGGTACCAGCAAGCCCAGACAGTGACAACTATATGCCTAACTCTTCAATGCCCAGAAGAAGACAGACATCTACAAGTATCAATACATTCCAGAAAAAAAAAAAAAAAAACAACCTTAGCAGATGAACTAAATAAAGCACCAGAGACCAATCCTGGAGAAACAGAGATATGTGATCATTGAAACAGAGAGTTCAAAGTAGCTGTTTTGAGGAAACTCAAATAAATTCAAGATAACACAGAGAAGAAATTCTGAATTATATCAGATAAATTTCACAAAGATATTGAAATAATTAAAAAGAAGCAAGTAGAAATTCTGGAGATAAAAAATGCAGTCACTGTACTGAAGAATGTATTGGATTTTTTTTTTTTTTAGACGGAGTCTCACTCTTGCCCAGGCTGGAGTGCCATGGCGTGATCTCGGCTCACTTCAAGCTCCACCTCCCGGGTTCACACCATTCTCCTGCCTCAGCCTCCCGAGTAGGTGGGACTACAGGTGCCTGCCACCATGCCTGGCTAATTTTTGTATTTTTAGTAGAGACAGGGTTTCACCGTGTTAGCCAGGATGGTCTGGATCTCCTGACCTCGTGATCCACCCACCTCGGCCTCCCAAAGTGCTGGGATTACAAGGAATGTTTAAATAGCAGAATCAATCAAGCAAAAGAAAGAGTTAGTGAGCTTGAAGAAAGGCTATTTGAAAATACATACTCAGAGGAGACAAAAGAAGAAAAAGCCAGTGAAGCCTACCTGTGGAATCTAAATAATAGCCTCAAAAAGGGCAAATCTGAGACTTGTTGGCCTAATAAAAGAGTTAGGAAAGGAGAAGGGGTAGAAAGTTTATTCAAAACTATAATAACAGGGAATTTTTAAAACCTAGAGAAAGATACTAATATCCAAGTACAAGAAGGTTATAGAACACCAAGCAGGTTTAACCTAAAAAAGACTACCTCCAGATATTTAATAATCAAATTACCAAGGATCAATGACAAGGAAGGACTCTTAAAGCAGCAAGAGAAAAGACACAAATGACGTACAATGGAACTCCAACACATCTGGGAGCATACTTTTCAGTAGAAAGTTTATGGGCCAGGAGAGATGGCATGACATATTTAAAGAGCTGAAGAAAAATAACTTTTACCCTAGAATATATATCCAGTGAAAATATCCTTTTTACATAAACAAAAACTTAGTGATTTCATTGACACTAGATCTGTCCTACACTATATACTAAAAGGAGTGCTTCAATCAGAAACAAAATGCTGTTAATGAATAATAAGTAATCATGTGAAGATAGAAAACTCACTGGTAATAGAAAGTACACAGAGAAACACAGAATATTGTAACTGTGGTGTGTAAACTATTCTTATCCTAAGTAGAAAGACTAAATGAAGAATCAGTCAAAAATAGTAATGATGACAACTTTTCAAGACATAGTATAATAAGATAAAATAGAAACAACAAAAAGTCAAAAAGTGGAGGGATGAAGTTAAGGAATTGAGTTTGTATTAGTTTTCTTTTTGCTTGGTTGTTTACTTGTTCATATAGACAAATAAACAGTATTTTTATATCAAGAAGATATAACAGTTTTAAATATATGTGCACCTAATGCTGGAGCACCCAGATATACAAGGCAAATACTATTAGAACTGAAGAGAGAGATAAGTCCCAATACAATATTCACTGGAGACCTCAACACCCTACTTTCAGCGTTGGACAGATCTTCCAGACAGAAAATCAAAAAAGGAACATCAGCTTTAATCTGCATTATAGACCAAATGGATCTAATAGATGTTTATAGGACATTTCATCTAAGTGCTTCAGAATACACATTCTTTTCATCAGCACAGGGAACATTCTTGAGGAAAGACCGTATATTAAGTCACAAAAAAAGTCTTAAAAAATTCAAGAAACTGAAATAGTAACAAGCATATTTTCTGATCAAAATGGAATAAACCTGAAAATCAATATCGAGGATTTTTTGAAAATATACAAATACATGTAAATTAAACAATACACTCCTGAATGACCGGTGGGTCAATGAAGAAATTAAGTAAATTGAAAAATTTCTTGAAATATGTGGTAATGAAAACACACATACTCAAATTTATGGGATACAGCAAAAGCAGTACTAAGAGGGAAGCTTATAGATATAAGCGCCTATCTCAATAATGGAGAATAACTTCAGTCTGACAATGCATCTAAATTTCAGAGCAGAAATAAAAAATATTTTTGAAATGAAGAAAATAAAAAAGACGAATGAGAAAAAGTTGGTTTTCAGCAAAGTTAAACAAAATTAAGAAACTTTCAGCTAGACAAATTTAAACAAAAAAGAGAGAAGATCCAAGTAAAGAAAACCAGAGGCCAAAAAGGAGACATTAAAACTGACACTATAGAAATTTAAAAGACCACTAGTGGCTACTTTGTGTGACTATATGCCAACAAATTGGAAAATCTTCAAGAAATGGACAAATTTGTAGATACATATAACCTACCTAGATTAAACCAGAAAGAAATCCAAAACCTGAACAGAGCAAGTAAAGAGATCAAAGCCATTATAAAAAGTCTTCCAGTAAAGAAAAGCCTGGGACCTGATGGCTTCACTAGTATATTTTACCAAACATTTAAAGAACGAATACCAATCCTACTTAAAGTATTTTTAAAAATAGAGGAGAAGGGAATACTTCCAAACTCATTCTACGAGTCCAGTACTACCCTGATATCAAAACCAGACAAAGTCTCGTCAAAGAGAAAACAACAGGCCAATATCTCTGATGAATACTGATTCAAAGATCTTCAACAAAATACTAGCAAACCAAATTCAACAATACTTTAAATATATTAGTCATCATGACCAAATGAGATTTACCCCTGGGATGCAAGGATGATTCAACATATGCAAACCAATCCATGTAACACATCGTGTCAAGGGACTGAAGGACAAAAATTATGTAATCATTACAATTGATGCTGAAAAGCAATTGATAAAGTTTCACATTCCTTAAAGATAAAATACTTAAAAATGGGCATGAAAGAAACGTAACACAATAAAAGCCATATATTACAGACCCACAGTTAGTAACATGCTAAAGGAGAGAAACTAAAAGCCTTTCTTCTAAAATCTGGAACATGACAAGGATGCCTACTGTCACCACTGTTATTCCACATAGTACTGTAAGGGCTAGCTAGAACAATCAGACAAGAGAAAAAATACAAAGAACATTCCAATTAGAAATCAAGAAGTCAAATTACCCATGTTTATAGATGATGTGATCTCATATTTGGAAAAACCTAAAAACTCGACAAGAAAACTACTAGAAATGATAACTTCAAAAAAGGTGCAGGGTACAAAATCAACATACAAAAATCATTAGCAATTCTATGTGCTGACAGTGAGCAATCTGAAAAAGAAAGAAATAAGTAATCCCATTTACAGTAGACATGAATAAAATTAAGTATCTAGGAGGCCGGGTGCGGTGGCTCATGCCTGTAATTCCAACACTTTGGGATGCTGTGATAGGCGTTGACGCCAGGAGTTCCTGACCAGCCTGGTCAATATGGCAAAACCCCGTCTCTACCAAAAAATACAAAAAACATTAACCAGGCATGGTGGCACACATCTCTAGTCCCAGTTACTTGGGATGCTGAGGCACAGGAATCCCTTGATCCTGGGAGGTGGAGGTTGCAGTGAGGCAAAATTGTGCCACTGAATTCTAGCCTGGGCAACAGAGTGAGACTCTGCCTAAAAAACCAACCAAACAAACAAATGAATAAATAAAATTATATATATAGAAATGAAGTAACAAAAGGTGAAATATCTCTGTAATAAAAACCATTAAACACTGATTAAGTAAATTAAAGGGGACACCAAAAAATCAAAAGCTAGTACATGTTCATAAATTGAAATTATCACTATGGTTAAAATGTTCTTACTACCCTAAGCAATCTACAGATTCAATGCAATCCCTATCAGAGTACCAAAGACATTCTTCACAGAAATAAAAAAAAAAGTCCTAAAATGTATATGAAACCACAAAAAGACTTAGAATAGTCAAACCTCTCCTAAGCAAAAAGAACAAAACTTGAGGAATCACATTACCTGAGTTCAAATTATGCTACAGCTCTATAGTAACCAAAACAGCATGGTACTGGAATATAAACAAATAGACCAATGGAACAGAATAGAGAACCCCTAAACAAATTTAGACACCTTCTTTGACAAAGGTGCCAAGAACATATACTGGTTCAATGACAGTCTCTTCAATAAATGGTGCTGGGAAAACTGGATATCCATATGCAGAAGAATGAATCTAGACCCCTATCTCTTGCTATATACAAAAATCAAATCAAACTGGATTAAATACATAAGTCTAAGACTCAAACCATAAAACTACTAAACTTAAATGTTTGGAAATATATCTCCAGGACATTGGTCTGGGCAAAACTCCAGCATAATACCCCACAAGCACAGGCAACCAAGGCAAACATGGACAAATGGGATCACATCAAGTTAAAAAGTTTCTGCACAGCAAAGAAAACAATCAACAAAATAAAGAGACAATGCACAGAATAGGAAAAATATTTGCAAACTACCCATCTGACAAGGGATTAATATCCAGAATATATAAGGAGCTCACACAACTCTATAGAAAAAAAAATCTAATTTATCTAATCAAAAGATGGGCAAAAGATTTGGATAGATATTTCTCAAAAGACAACAGAAAAATGGCAAGCAGGTTTATGAAAAGGTGCTTAACATCATTGATTATCAGAGAAATGCAAATCAAAACTACAAGAAAATATTCTTTCACCCCAGTTAAAATGGCTTATAAGTAAATAACAATGTCTTATATCCATTGTATTTGATGATATGGCTTATATCCAGGCAATAACAAATGCTGGCAAGGATATGGAGAAAAGGGAACCCTCTAAAATTGTTGGTGATATGTAAGTTAGTACAACAGTATGGAGAACCGTTTGAAGCTTCCCCAAAAACCTGAAAATTGAGCTACCATGTGATCCAACAATTCCACTGCTGAGTATAGGCACGAAAGCAAATCAGTATGTCAAAGAGATATCTACACTCCTATGTTTGTTGTAGCACTGTTCACAATTACCAAGATTTGGAAGCAACTTAAGGGTCCATCAATAGAGCAATTGCTAAAGAAAATGTGGTAAATATATACAATGGAGTTCTGTTTAGTCATAGGGAGGAATGAGATTCTGTCATTTACAACCACATAGATTGAACTGGACATCATTAATATTAAGCAAAAAAAGCCAGGCACAGAAAGACAAA
Source organism: Gorilla gorilla gorilla (assembly GCF_029281585.2). Taxonomy (NCBI): domain Eukaryota; kingdom Metazoa; phylum Chordata; class Mammalia; order Primates; family Hominidae; genus Gorilla; species Gorilla gorilla. Next base: position 174,713,194 of record NC_086017.1, read on the forward strand.
CATCCTATGTTCTCACTTATTTGTGGGATCAAAATATCAAAACAATTGAACTCATGGACCTAGAAAGTAGAAGGATGGTTACCAGAGGCTGGAAAGGGAAGTGGGTGCGGAGGTGGGAATGGTTAATGGGTACCTCCCCAAAAATAGTTAGAAAGAATTAATAAGATCTACTATTTATAGCACAACAAGGTGAATATAGTCAGTAATAATGTAACTGTACATTCTAAAATAACTAAAAGAGTGATTGTAACAGAAAGATAAATGTTTGAGGGGATAGACATCCCATTCTCCATGATGTAATCATTATGCATTGCATGCCTGTATCAAAATATTTTATATACCCTGGCCGGGTGCGGTGGCTCACGTCTGTAATCCCAGCACTTTGGGAGGCCAAGAGGGGTGGATGACGAGGTCAGGAGTTCAAGAGCAGCCTAGCCAAGAGGCTGAAACCCCGTCTCTACTAAAAATACAAAAATTAGCCAGGAGTGGTGGCACACACCTGTATTTGGGAGGCTGAGGCAAGAGAATCGCTTGAACCTGGGCAGCGCCAGAGGTTGCAGTGAGCCGAGATCATGCCACTGAATTCCAGCCTGGGTGACAGAACAAGACTCTGTCTCAAAAAAAAAAAAAAATATATATATATATATATATACACACACACACACACACATACACACACACGCATATATATATACACACATATATATACCCCATGCATATATATATATATAACTACTATGTTCCTACAAAAATTAAAAATTAAAAATTAAAAAAAGAATTCAAGGAGTCCACTAAATTTGACAATAAAAAAGGAAATCTCAGAACTTCGTAGAGAAATATCAAAACATTGCAAAGAGAAAGCCAACAAAAAAGCCACCATTTTATTGGCTAAAAAAATCGCTTCCCACATCAGTTTAATAATTCTTTTAAGAATTATTTTAAGAATTATTTTCACAACTGTGTTGTGAAAAGAGCTCACAAGGGAGTTAGGAAGAAGTGGTATTTGATTGTAAAAGAACAGTATGCAGAAGCTGCTTGTCTGTGGGTGATTGATGCTTTGTATTTTTTTAATTTAGTTTCGTTGTAATTTTAGGTAAAGAAGATGTAAATCATGTTTAAATCTCAATTAGTTGCAAATCAAAAGGTGGAAATGTTAAGTACTATGTCTGTAGAAGCAAATAACAACATCTAAGACCAAAAAAGAGTCATTAATATTATTTATTAGTAGTATTATATGAAAAGTGGATTCAATGAGTTTTTTATGGAGACTAGAGAGGATGAGGAGGATGATTCAAGAAGCTGAATTAACTAACCTTTGTATTTCTCTCACAACTTTAAGACAAGACAAAGCAGTACAAAAAAACTGCCCCCAGAAAATCACAGTCCCATTGAAGCTTGAAGTTTTTAGACTCTTGTGAGAATGCTAACTAAAGCAAGCATTTAGAGGTAGAGACTGCCTCCTAGAATCTAGAGAGAGATGCCATCCCTTAGCCAGCAAATCAACTTGGGGCAATTAATATTTTTAAATATTATATTCACTGAAAATATGTGTGTTTTCACATTATATCCCCAAAATGAAAGACTATCTCTCTCTTCAAATATATATATGTATGCTTATATGTATATATATATATATGCTTATATACATATATGCTTATGCTTATATATAGGCATAAATTCTTAATCATGCTGAATCACAGAAGCCCTCAACTCATCTGAAATGTTGTAGTTAATTTTTTGATGATGACTAATATCTAACCCTAAGTCCAAGTCTCTAGTAGACACTTGTATTGTTGCTTCTTCCAAGGGAATAAATGATGAATTTCCTTAGCATTAAATCACATATGTAGATATAATATTTATTTCTCATAGTGCATCATTGGAGTAAAAACAAAAATAAAAACCAAAAAATAAAATAAAAAGAGAGAGAGATAAAGAGATGGAGAGAGAGAGAGAGGCTGGTGGGGGATTTATTAGCAAGAGTTTATACCGTAACCAAGAGCAGCTATTTTGAGAATGCAACATTTTTTTTCAAGTATTTTTATGTAGGAGCATCACTCTGATTCATACCTCTGTCATGGTGAAAGAAGGTGACCTGAAGGCATATTTGTGATGCATTTGGCTATCATAATTTGGAGCATGTTGCCTGGTATGCAGTAATGATACATAGTTACAGTTACTAAGAGTTCCTTAGAGATCCCACTGTAGAAAATGGATATCATTTGAATCTTGGATGCAGTCATCCAATTTTTCTATTGTTCATTAAGCAGCATTGGTGGTGAGTTATGGGGAGAAATTCTATAAATATTAATATGTTATGTCATTACAAGTAGTAGTTTCCAGCTTATTATTCTCAAGTATTTTCTAAAAATTGAATTCTAGGAAAGTTAAAATATTGTTTAAGTATAAGAATGTATTGTAAAAACAAATTAAGTTGAATGATTATTGCCAGTGACAACAGAAGGTTCCTTACAGTTAATTCCATTTTTTAGCCTTTTCTTCAATTAAGTTCTTGCTGAATATACTTCATCGTGTAGTAAAATACTGTAACTTTTAAAGTCAGACTTGAATTCAAGAACTGAGTCTCCAATTTAACAGTTTGGTTTTATTAGGCAATTATATGATTTCCTTAAACCTCAGTTTCTTCAGTTGTAAAATGTGAACATCGGTTTTTTAGAATTTGTTTTGAAGATTAAGTGATAACACATATTAAGCATAAAGCACAGAGAAAGTACTAATACTCTACTCAAGTCAGTTTAAAACTCACTAATCAAAAGGAGAGAAACCTTTCGTCATCTGCTTATTCAAAATGTGAATTTTTTGAAGTAGCCAGATCCCTCTGGCTGAGATAGAAATTTGTAGTATTTCTTCCCTCAACATGTGGGGCAAAAGAGGAAAATTGGGATAGAGGAAAGTAGGATGACAGAAGTGCTGCCATTCAATGGTGACTGCCTGTCCCACCTGGTCATAACTTTCTTTCTGGCTGAGAGACTCAGATCTCTAAGGCCTGTAATAAATAAGCTTTCTTATTTTGTCAAAATATTTTCCTATGTCTCCTGTATTATCATTTTATAAATTATTGTGTATACAGTGTGCACAATATATATTGCAATATGCACCAATATATTGCAACAGCTAGCATGACACAAATACAATATAGTCATGTGTTGCTGAACTACAGGGATACTTTCTGAGAAATACATTTCATCTTTGTTCAAACATCTTAGAGTGTACTTACACAAACCTCAATGATATGGCCTACTACACACCTGTGCTATATGGTGTGAACTATTGTTCATAGGCTGCAAACCTGTGAAGCCAGATACTGTACTGAATACTGTAGGCAACTGTAACACAATGGTACCTATGTGTGTATCTACACATAGATATGCCAAGTATGTGGTATCTTGTCTTTCTCTCTCTCACACACACACAGTTGTATGAAAACATAGCACATCCGAACACAATAAAATTTTTCTAATATGTTGTCTTTGTCTTTCAAACTTATGAATTCTTTATTTCTACATGAATTTAGCATTTGTTTCCTGAGCTAAAAGCAAGTAGATCCAAATAAACAGATACTTGTTTTTCAAACACCTTACTACAGTCTGCCTAAGAATATATTATTATTGTATTTTTAAAATCTCATACTTCTTTGGACCCTACTTTAATTTTTCTGTTACCTGTTTTCAGTAAAAATATTGTATTATAATATTTTGGGACCATCACATATGTGGTCCATTGTTGACTGAAATATTATTATTCTGTGCATGACTGTACAGATACGGCATACTCATAACGTCTGTTTATAAAGAGTAGCAAATAATTCACTCTTTTCTGAGTTCCTAGTATCTACCAACAAACTTAGAAATGATTATTGATTTTAATACTCTCCCAAATCCTATCAAGTTAGTCTGCTTAAAAATTACTTCATTCAAATTTTTTAAAAAATTAACCTAATCTGTTGCAGTTAAGTACAGTACTTAAACAACTTCTCAATTTTATAGCTTAATTTGAACTATCCATATGATGGAAATAACAAGTTACAGGGCTCTGTGAGGATCAAATGGATCATTGCTTTTAAAAATCACAGAGAGTATTGACATGAAGCAGTGACTCAATAGTAGTCTGCAACTAGTATTGTTTATAATAACTAATAGTAACTACTATTAATTACTATTACCCTGTAGTTATGAATACTAACAGTATTCATATTGTAAATATATTTTATATATTTTAATTCTTTTTTGTAAAATATTAAATATTCTATTATCTCCTCTAGGATTATTAAAAAATATTATGTGCTCTAGATGAATTATCTTCATGTAGTAGTTAAATGTGGTTATACATTCCAACCTAGATTTTAAGCTTACACTTTGTGCCTTTGTGATAGATGGTATATGACATTTCTAATTGCTTTCTAGAGAAATTATTCAATTTTTAATTTATTCTTATATATTAATAGATTATTATTTCACAAATTATATCCTAGAGTAAATAACTTCTGGATAGATGAAAACAATTATAAATTAAAATTATCAAATTTTCACTAAATTCTTATCTACCTGATTTATTCAAAGGGCATGTAGGCTAGGGTTTCTGGTAACCAAATCTACATTTATCTCCATATTTAGCCCAGACACTCTCATTATAATTTTGTCTTACTTTTTAGTGTCAGACAATGTGCAACAATCCAGGGACATTTAACACAGATGCATTTGGACCCACTGCTCACTCATAATGAGAACTTCTAAAACTTTATCAAATTCATTTATCAAATCAAATATTTTTTATTGAGTTTTTAGGGTTTTTTAGGTATAAGAACATATCATCAGAGAAAAGAGATAAATTAATTGCTTTTCCAATTTGGATGCCTTTAATTTTCTTGCCAGATTGCTCTGGCTAAGCTTCAAGCACTGTATTAAATAGGAGTGGTGAAAGTGAGCATCCTCATTTTGTTCTAGTTCTTAGGGGATTAAAATTTAGTTGTATTTTTTTAAGCTTACTTTTGAGATTTCTTTGTCTTTCTAAGCTCCAGTTTGCTTCAACTATTTTTTATAATAATAATACATATTGACACTGAAAAATGCCTTTTGTTTAGCACCTAATATTTCATGCAAAATTCTCTAAAGATTTTTAAGACCTTTGTAGATTATGTAGGTTTTTCACTAATTCAAGTCCATTTATGACAAAATATACCAGTGTCTTTGCCTTAGTACATTTCCTATCACACTGTAACATTCTTTTTGAAAAATATATTTTATAAAAATACTGTGTGGCATCTTCTTAGTTCTTAATTATGTTTTTAAAACTTCCAGACGTTGCCTTAGATTTTCATTAAAAATGATTATTTTAATGTTATGTTAATTTCTGTGTTGCTAAGATATTATTTTTTATTAGTCTGAACTAAAATTAGACTTCCAAATCTTATTCTTTAGCTTGATATCCTTTTAAAACTATATAGAATAATAATTTAATGTGTATATTAAATGAATATAAATATTTCATGTGTACAGATAATAAAAAGTAAAGATTAAATTAAAAAGTTAGATCATGTGCTTGATTATTCAGAATCATTTTAAGAAGAGTTATCAAATGATAAAAACAGAATATCGGGAATTAACTAGCCATTTTTTTATAATGTTCATTCTCACTTGTTTTTTAATCTTTGCTTGTTACAGAAGCAATTTGCTTCTGTTCATCTATATTCCTATGTATCTTACATCAATAATTCTTGTTTCTTTTTTAAATAATTTCAACTTTTATTTTAGATTCAGAGGTTACATGTGCAGATCTTTCTCTCTCTCTTTCTCTCTCTTTCATTGTTTCTTTTTTTGATTTTTACTGGCATGTTCTTGCTATGTTGGCCAGGTTGGTCTTGAAATCTTGGCCTCAAGCAATCCTCTGCCTTGGCCTCTCAAAGTCCCAAAATGCTAGAAACACAGGTGTGAGCCACAGCACCCAGCCTGCAGGTTTGTTACATGGGTATATTGTATGTCAGTGAGGTTTGGGGTATGAATGATGCAATCACCCAAGTAGTGAGTATAGTACCCCATAGGTAGTTTTTTTTTAGTTCTTGATCCTCTGTCTCCTCTCTCTAGTAGTCTCCAGTGTCTGTTTATTCCATCTTTATGTCTATGTGTACCGAATGTTTAGCATCCATTTATAAGTGAGAATATGTAGCATTTGATTCTTTCTTTCTGTGCTAATTTGCTTAGAATAATGACCTCAAGCTGCATCCATGTTGCTGCAAAGTACATGATTTCCTTCTTATGGCTGTATAGTACTCCATGGTGTATATATATAACATCGGTCCAAAAGTAATTGTGGTTTTGTAATTTAAAAGAAATAGCAAAAAATGCAATTACTTTTGCACCAACCTAATGTATATATTACATTTTTTCCAAGATATGATTAATATATTTTCCAATATATTATATTACATATTCTTTTATAATATGTATGTATTACATTTTCCTTTTTCTAATCCACTATTTATGGGCACCTAGGTTGATTTTATACCTTTGCTATGGTTAATAATGCTGCAATGAACATATAAATGATGTGTCTTTTTGTTAAAATGATTTCTTTCCTTTGTGTGTATACCCGCTAATGGGATGGCTGGGTAGAGTGGTAGTTCTATTTTAAGTTCCCTGAGAAATATCCTAACTGCTTCCCTCATGGTTGAACTAATTTATATTTCAATCAACAGTGTATAAGCATTCCTTTTTATTGGCAGCCTTGCCAGAATCTGCTATTTTTTGACTTTTTATTAATAGCCATACTGACTTGTGTGAGATAGTATCTCCTTGTGGTTTTTAATATTTAAGGTCTTATATTTAAATCTTTTACCCATAGTATCTCATTGTGGTTTTGATATACCTTTCTCTGATGATTACTGATGATGAGCGTGTTTTCATATGTTTGAGAAGAGTTTTTTCATATCATTTGCCCACTTTATAAAGAGGTTGTTTGTGTTTTGCCTGTTGAATTGATTAAGTTCCTTATAGATTCTGGATATTAGACTTTTTTGGATGCATAGTTTGTGAACATTTTCTCCCATTCTGTAGGTTGTCTGTTTACTCTGTTGGTGGTTCCTTATACTGTGTAGAAGCTCTTTAGTTAAGTTAGGTTTCACTTGTCATTTTTGTTTTTTTCTTTTTCTTGAAATTGCTTTTGAGGACTTAGTCATAAATTATTTGCCAATGCTGATGTCCAGAAGGGTATTACCTAAGTTTTTCTCTAGGATTTTTAATGTATAACGTGATATTTAAATCTTCTACCCATATTACATTTGTATGTGGTGAAACATAGGGGTCCAGTTTCATTCTTCTGTATATGGCTGGTCAGTTACCCCAGCAACATTTATTGAACAGGAGTCTTTTCTCTATTGCTTATTTTTGTCAATTTTGTCAAACATCAGAGGGTTGTAGGTGTGTGGCTTTATTTGTGTGTTTTTTATTCTGTTCCCTTTCTGTATGTTTCTGCTTTTATACCAGTACAATGCGGTTTTGGTTACTGTACCCTTATAGAAAGTCAGTAATGTGATGTCTCTGGCTTTGTTCTTTTTGCCTAGAATTGTTTTGGCCAGTCGGGATCTTTTTGGTTCCATATGAACTTTAGAATAGTTTTTTTTTTTTCTAATTCTGTGAAAAATGACATTGGTAGTTTTATAGGAGTACTGTGGAAGATGTAGATTGCTTTGGGCAGAATGGCCATTTTAATGATACAATAGTTATTTTTAATGCCTTCCTTTCTTTCTCAGATCCAATCAGTTACCAAGATCTGTGCAATCTTCAGTTATATATATTTTATGTAGACCCTTTCACTTTTCATTCTTAGTATTCATATCCTGGTCTAGGTACTCATGACTTTCTGGACTGCCAAAAAAGCCTTCTAATACATCTCTCCAAGGCTGCTTTGTTTTTCCTCCTCTACTCTGTCCTGCGTAACAGCGTCAGATTGATATTCCAGGAACACTCCTTTGATCATAGCACTTCCTAATTGCTTCCACAGCACCATCACTGACTTTCTGAGAAAAATCAAATAATTTCAGGTAGCGTCCAAGACCCTCTTTCCAGACTTTTTGCTATCCTATATCCTATATCCAACTATAGCAAATCTGGTGCATTTTTACTTCTCCAAATGCAGCTATTGGTTTTCTGTCTCCTAATGTTTATTCTTTTCTTTTCTCTCTTCTCTTCTCTTCTCTTCTCTTCTCTTCTCTTCTCTTCTCTTCTCTTCTCTTCTCTTCTCTTCTCTTCTCTTCTCTTCTCTTCTCTTCTCTTCTCTCCTCTTCTCTTCTTTCTTTTTTTTTTTTATTGAGACGGAGTCTCGCTCTGTCACCCAGGCTGGAGTGCAGTGGCACGATCTCGGCTGACTGCAAGCTCCGCCTCCCGAGTTCACGCCATTCGGGAGGCTGAGGCCTCCCGAGTAGCTGGGACTACATGTGCCCGCTGCCACGCCCGGCTAATTTTTTTGTATTTTTGGTAGAGACGGGGTTTCACCATGTTAGCCAGGATGGTCTAGATCTTCTGACTTCGTGATCCGCCCGCCTCGGCCTCCCAAAGTGCTGGGATTACAGGCGTGAGCCACCGCGCCTGGCCTACTAATGTTTATTCTTATTATTTTCTTCTCATAGAATGCCATGTATCACTAACACCAACTACCCAATTATTGTAACACCTACAACAGATGCCAACAAATTTTTGAATTTGTCTGGATATCCACAACTCATATATCATTGTTGTTTGAGTAATTATTTTTTAATATTTAAATCTTGCCTTATGATATGTGAGGAATTACATATTTTATCCTCAAAATTTTAAGAGGTAGGAACGGTTTTATGTATATGTATAAATATACCTCAGTACTAATACTACCATATAATTACTTTATATATACTACCAATACTACGCATATAATTACTTTAAAAACTCATTGGATAATTGACCAAAAAACAAATAAATTATTAAGGCCAAGAAATCAAGAAAGAGAAAATGAGAAGTTATCTACTAAATTTATTGGGAATTATTTTACAACTATATATATAGTTTTATATATTTTATATATATATTTATATATTTTATATATATAAAAAATACTGTTGCTACCAAAAAAATAATAAATGACAAAATCTCCAACGCATAAGGAAGAGTAAGCTATTTGTCACACATTTATTTTCAATTAAAATAATGGAATCTCACATACAGATATATCTGTTATAGTGTCATATTGCACTTTAGTACACATTACCTCATTTTGTCTTCACAGACGCACGTGTAGAATGCCTTTCTACTGTTGTTATCCTGATGAAGAAAAGATAGTTTAAGGAGTTAAATAACTAATAAGAGTTTTAGAGCTAATAAGAAATAGAGTCTGTATTTGGAAACGAAAACTTTATCTGTGATTACAAGACTCCTGCTATTTCTCCTGCACCATAATAACTTGTTGTTTTATCCATGAAGTTCCTCATGCTTAATAACTTTCTTATGCTCAACCAGTTGTTACAGGAAGATGTATTGATACTAGAGCTCAGACTTTATTGTTTAGCTATTGTTTTCATTATGTCACTCATTTAAAAAATAATGGTATTTATGATGTAAATAAGATAGGAAGAAGAGGAAGTAAAGAGACAAACATAAAATAACCTGCACAATTATTATATATACAAATCCTCACAAACGTAGGCCAATGTGTATTGGGTGTATGTAAAGTTGCAGAGTTAACATTTCTGTAAGTAATATCCTTTAGAGCAAGATTTGAACTTTTTAAATCACATCTGATATAACTTTCTTGACTCTCAATGTAAACAGTGGAATAATAGCATTATCTCCAAACAGGAGCTAAAGAAATATTTATATTTTTTGATGTGGTATGAAATAAGATCTACTAGTGTTGATTGCTCACTACCATTCAAGTTCATTAAGTATGGTTCTTCAAAATATTCAGTCTTCTAACAAAATATTCACTACACTAACAAAAAATAAGATAAAAATAACGACATGCTGTACTTTTGATTGATTGGTTTTTAACCCTTAAACTGTCTGTAAATTTTCAAAAACACTTCAATGGATTAATCATGGAGTATAGAAAAAGAGGAGTGTGCATTAGAATTTGTGGCAAAAGTTATTACACAAGTCATCTAATTTATTATTACAGTTCCGTATATATTACTATTTAGAGATTGAGATTAGTCATATGTGCTGCATACTTTCTGTTTGTTCTAACAGTTCATATATTTATATAATTTAGTCTCATTTTAAAAACCTATTCTGTCATGTTAACATAACTTCTTCAGCCACTGGATTTTCTTTAAATGGAACCAGAACTTGAAGTGGTTTTCATTTAAGGATGATATACTTAAATACTTAATTGTACACTTCTCTAATGAAACTTTTTACCTTGATCTTCATAATCTAACTCTTATTATCTTCCTTTCATCTTGTTACTATCACTCAGAGGCACTTAACTTCAGCCAGGAAAACCTTGTTTTATTTCTTGAGCATAAAATCTTTTTATTGCAAATGTTTAGATAAACTGTTTTCTTTTTCTGGAATGATCTTACCCTCAATACCTTAGATAGTGGGATCCTTCTCACTTTTGAATTTTCAGATTAGGTATCATCTCCTCCGAATATAGTTCCTTAGTATTTCAGTAGACTGTAAAACAAACAACAAAAAACACGCAAACAAAATACCTCATTGCCCTCAATCATTAATTTTTGTCCCTTTCTCATCAGTATCCATATTTTTAATTCAAAAGTTATTTTCTTTTTTATTTCAGTTACAGCAATTTTGAAAAACAACTGGAAAAAAAATAAGTACCCAATTTCTTATTTTGAGGTCTGGAAAAAATCAATACATTAAAAGACATACTGAATCAAAAGTAGGATTTAAGATGACTGAGAGAATTGGTATTGAAGACATAACTATACATAGATGTGTTGACATTATTTTTGTATATTTATTATTGTCAATTCAGTGACTGGTAGATGCAAGATACTATGTAACAAACTTGCTCCTCCCCCTTGGAAACAGATCATCTAAATTTGCTGATTTGGGTTTATTCAAATATTCAAAAATCCCTGTCAGGTTTGGTCAATAGCATTTTTGCAAAGACATCATTATTTCCTAAATTTCTATCATTTTTCTAATTTAAAAATTATTTGTGCAAGTAGTTTCAGCAACTCAGCCATTTTGAACTTATTAATTTTAAGCTTGTCCTTATTAATTAGTAGCCTATTTTTGCATCATTGCTTATCTCCTCATACATTCAAAGCAATCACATTTTTAAAGCCATTGTACCAGTATAAGCTTTTTGCCCCTTTTATTTATTTTATCCGTGGAAGCTTTTCTATTTTCTACTATTCTTTTCTATTTTCTATTACTATACCGTTTTCACCCTTAAACATATAGAAAAGTTCCTAGTAATAACATCTCCTTATTTACAGCAGTATGTTAGTAGCAATCACAAAAAGGGAGGATGAGAGGTTTTGTGCTCTTTTTAAAGACAATTAATTAATATTTAGAAGTTATCTTCACGGATTCACTGATCTGATAATTTGCTAAACCCAAATTTCCAACAAGTAACAGGAAAGAAAGAAAAAAATGATTACAAATATCAGGAATGAAAAATAATTTTATGTCTAATTTAAGGTTATTAGTTCAACCTATATTGACTAAACAGCTAGACAAACAAATAAATAATTGTTGACTGTGTGGCACTTTCTTCCAAGAATCTACAAATTACTGCATCCAGAGGAACTGGCTACAATATACCCTATATGCCCATTTTATAATGCATGGTCCCCTTAGGTCCTGCTTAACTTTAAGTTTGGCTTCTGGCCAATGTGAAATAAACTAAGGGAACATGTCTCAAATATTTAATTACTGTTATATGGGATTGTTATGCCCCTGCTCACATTATTGTGATTTTTTTATTTTCTAGTTTTTCATAATATTTTACAAATGTTTGTTGTTGTTTTTAAGGAAAAAAATATTATAAACTCTGATACTTAGTACTGCCTTCTGCTGTGAATATTTTCATTACCCAGGCTTAATAAAGCAGTAGCAAATAGTTTTTAGAATTTCTACATTACATATTTTAATTTGTTTTCTTTCTTCCTTTCCATCATTTTTTTTCTCTCTTTAAGAAATATAGTCTCAGCCGGGCGTTGTGGCTCATGCTTGTAATTCCAGCACTGTGGGAGGCTGAGGCGGGCAGATCACGAGGTCAGGAGTTTGAGACCAGCCTGGCCAACACACTGAAACCTCGTCTACTAAAAATACAAAAATTAGCTGGGCGTGGTGGCAAGCGCCTGTAATCCCTGCTACTTGGGAGGCTGAGACAGAAGAATCGCTTGAACTCGGGAGGTGGACCTTGCAGTGAGCCAAGATTGCACTCCAGCCTGGGCAACAGAGCTAGACTCCGTTTCAAAAAGAATAAAAAGGAAAATAAATAAATAAATAAATAAAATAAAAACAAATATAGTCTCACTGTATTGCCCAGGCTGGAGTGTAGTGCTGAGATGATTATAGCTCACTGCAGCCTCGAACTCCTTGGTTTAAGCTATCCACCTGACTCAGCTACCCCAGTAGCTGGGATTACAGACATGAGCCACCACACCCAGCCTTGTATATTTTAATTTCATAAGTTTATCACTGAACTTACTAATATGTAACATCAGACCAGTCTCTGAATATGAAAACTGTCTTATTCAATGCTTTTGAGTTCTGTGATCTAACAAATTTAATTTTAATTCATCACTACTGTGCCTTCTTAATAATTGTCATTCACATACTTCTAAGGAATATCTACTATAAAATATACTTATATTATGATAACATTTTATATTTTTGCTTTATGCGTATGTACTTTTTTGCTTTCATTTAACATTAATCAAGCTGACTTATTTGGAGAATTGTGTAGTTGCATGAGTTATAACCATGCATAGATTTGTTTAACCACCACCATGATCAGAATACGGAACAGTTCTGTCACCCTAGAAAACTCCTCATAGCACCCTTTTGTAGTCCCATTATCTTCCACCACTGGCAACCACTGTGCTTTTTCTGTCTGTGTTTGTTTTTCTTATCAAGAATGTTGTGTAAATGGAATTACAACCTTTTGAATCTGATTTCTTTCACTCAAAGTGCCTGTGGGCTCAGGGGTTAGGTAGAGTTCTTAGACATGACACTGAAAGTACAATCTATGTAAAAAATGAGAAATGCTATTTAAAAAAACTTAACAATTTGCTGTGTGGAAAACACCGTTAAAAGATTAGAAAAGTTAAGCTACAGAAGAATAATTACTTTCAAATCATATATCTGGCAAACAAATTGTATCCAGAATGTTTTAAAAACACTTTTGAAATTTATAGAAAGAGGGTTTTATCTTTTAAAAAAATGGAAATAATGAATGCTGATGAGGTTGTGGAGGAAAAGGAAGCCTTTTTCTCACTGTTGGTGAGAATGTAAATTAGTATGATTGCTATGGATAACAGTATGGGGGTTCCTCAAAGAAACAAAAATTGAACTACCATATGATGTTTCAGCTCCACTGTTAGGTCAATAACCACCCTCACCAAACAAAATGAGTATATCAAAGTGATGTTTGAACTCTCATGTTTATTGAAGCACTATTGATAATAGTCAAGATTTTGAATCAAACTAAGTGTCCTTCAAGGGATAAATACATAAAGAAAATGTGGTGCATACACACAGTGGAACATGGTTCAGTGATTTTAAAAAAAAGAATTAAATCTGTCATTTGCAGCAACATGGATGGACTGGAGGACATTATTTTAAGTAAAATATGCCAGGCACAGAAAGACAAATATGGCATGTTTTCACTTATGAGAGGGAGCTGAAATTAAAACGATTGATGTCATTGAGCTAGAGAATAGAATTATGGTTACCAGAGGCTGAGAAGGGTAGCAAGCAGGTGAGATATGGTGAGGATGATTAATGGGTGTAAAAATATAGGTAGAATAGAATGAATAAGATCTAGTAGCTGTTAGGACAACAGGGCACCTACAGTCAACAATAATTTATTATATATTTAAAAATAATTAGAAGAGTGGAATTGGAATGCTTCTAACCACAAAGAAATGATAAGTGCTTGAGGTGATGGGTACCTCATTTATCCTGATTTATTATACATTTTATGTTTATATCAAAATATCACATGAACTCTATAAATATATACACCTATTATGTACCCATGATAACTAAAAAAATAAACAAAAGTAAAAACAAAGACTTTGTAGTAAGAAATATGCAACTCCTTTTAAAAAATGAGCAAAAGTCACTGAGAAAATAGTTATTAAACATTTCATAAGCCAGTGTTAGAAAACAATATGCAATGTGCATGTTGAAGATTTTTTTTCTCCCGTTTTTCAAGTTCAGGTGTAAACTTCCCTAATAGATGTCTCTGCTTGCCTGCCTGCCTGCCTTCTTTCTTTTCTTTTCTTTTCTTTTTTCTTTTCTTTTCTTTCTTTCTTTCTTTCTTTTTCTTTCCTTTTCTTTTCTTTTCTTTTCTTTTCTTTTCTTTTCTTTTCTTTTCTTTCATTTTATGTTTTTCAGAGAGGTCTCATTCTGTCACCCAGGCTAGAGTGCAGTGGTGTAATTCTGGTTCACTGTAACCTCAATCTCCTGGGCACAGGTGATCCTCCCACCTCAGCATTCCAAGTAGCTGGGACTACAGGTGCATGCCACCATACCCAGCTAATTTGTGTATTTTTTTTAGAGATGGGGTTTCTCCAGTTTGCCCAGGCTGGTCTTGAACTCCTGAGATCAAGTGATGCACTCACCTCAGCCTCCTAAAGTGCTAGGATTAGAGGGATGAGCCACTGCATCCAGCCTCTATTTGACTTTTCTTGATCCATCAAGTAGAGCTCTTCATTACTTTTCTGAAGCCATGTTAGAGACTTCATAGGTGAGACAAATGTTACATTCCCTTTGCAGATTTCTGAAAACGAAGTGACTATATTTGTTAAATTAAATTAAATGAACAAGCACACAGATGGGATGTAAAAGATCTATATTCAATAAAAAAAATCATAAAAGCTAGTAAACTGTTATACTATTTCCAGGTATATTGTCTCTTTTAATTTCTTCAATAAATCTTAATTTACAGCTATTTTGATCATTCTTTTATTTTAAAAATTATAAATCCTTCTTACTAGAAAACCTAATATTAACTTCAATAATTGTATAAGGAGATATATTAGTTTGGTTAGTTTGGTAGGAGTCCTTTAACAAAATATCAAACACTGGGTGGCTTAAACAACAGGAATTTATTTTCTCACAGCTGTAGAGGCTGGATGTCCAAGATCAAGGTACTTGCACAGTTGGGTGTTCTCTGAGGCATCTTTCTTTGACTTGGAAATGTTTTCCCTCTTGTTTCCTCCTCATGTGGTCATGTCTGTCTCCAGAGTCACATTCTGAGGTACTCGGGGTTAGAGCTTTAATGTATGAATTTTTATGGGGGAAGCAATTTAGCCCATAACAGGAAAAATAACATCTAGGTAGGTGTTATTGTTCATCACAAAATTTTGAAATATTCATTTTATATTTGACCATTTCCATTAAGAAAATTAGTTCATGCAATCTACCTACTATGGCAACCCAGCATCATATAAGGATGTTTAACCTTGGCATTAGTTGATTGCATATATGATATAAAATTAATCTTAGTTTTTACCATAAAAGTATATATATTAAATTAAAATCCAGATACAATTTTACATAACTATTAAACATTGGCAACTTGGCATATCAATCAAAACACCTTAACATTCTACCATTTCTTTCAAATCCTAATGACATGAATGATTAAGAACTCACTCTAAGTGAATTTTAAAAAGTAAAATAGAAATGTGTTTAATAACCAGTTTATATTTCAAATTAAGTTATCAGTCTTTTATAAACTGTTTCAAAAGATCATTTTCTCTTGAGTATATTAATTTAATTTAGAAAATATTATTGATAAAATTTAAAGTGAAAGATGAACTAGATCAAACTACCCTACTTAGTGTGAAAAATTAGTAGTCCATAGTTTTTTTCATAATTTTTTTTTTGCAAATACTAATCTGCATGTCCATGGCTAAGAGCCTAGAATTGTAATTCCTCATTTGCATTAATGTCTTAGGATGGATTATATTAATTCTGGCTCTAGTACAGTAGCAAAATTAATTATAATATATGTACATTGAACATTATAATGAACTCACAACTGACTCTTTCTAAACTAACCCATTGTCAAGTAATGAGGTTATTGTCAAACAAAATTTAAGAAAATTTTTGTAAAGGTGAAAATCCAATGTATGTATGTCTATAAACCATTTACATCTACATGGTTCTGTGGGCCTTGGCTAGATATGACCACAGAAATACCCTAAACTGACATAAATGGGGTACTCTTGAGGCCTGGCAAAGCAGGCACAAGTAAGGAGACGTTGCCTCCTTAGAAGCACAGTAAACAGTGTAAGACCTCAGACCTAGACATTTTTTAGCAAATCAAAGAATAAGCAAATTTGAAGAGTCTAAACCATCATTTTTGACCCTGGACCAGCCTCCATGGTTTGGTTTCTCAAAAGAAGTAGTTTCCAAATTGTTGTGCAGAAAAGCATAGCTCAAAAGGAGAGTGCCTTCTTTGCTAAGGTTGCTGAAATTTGTTGTGTAGGGTCCAAAGAGGAGAGAATGGCAGAGAAAGAGCCCTAATAATCTGCTTAGAAGTTCCTCCAAGTGGTGTTCTCAACTGCACATCTCCCAGGACAGACTGCACATGTTCAAGGACAGGCTCAAGGAAGAATAACAAAGAACAGCTACTGTTGGGTGAGGAATGAACAAAGATTTCAGAGGTGTGCAGTGTTAAAGAGTCACTGATGTTCTGACATAGCTAGAGTGGATAATTTTCCAAAATAATTTATGATTTAAAACACTATCTCATAATTACTTTTTCAGTAAAGTCAACAACAGCAAAATACATCTTAGAAAAATTAGATAACTTTGGATATTAACTGGATATTAGCTATAAAGGAATCATTGTTAATGATGTTAGGTGAGATAACACTACTGTGGTTAACAAAATTTCCTTTTTATTGGGTTACATACAGAAGTACCAACTGAAATGTTTAAGAAATGAGCTGTTTCTATATTTCATATAGTTCATGGGCCAAGCATATAATTGAGAGATAACATTGGTAGTAAAATAATAATTCAGGGAATATTTATATGACTCAACATCCCAAATGTTCAGAAGCATATTAAAGGTAGAGAAATGTTCACTGAATTTGACATCTTACTTGTGCACCTGCTAGTGCAGAAGGAAAAATGTTCCTTTTGTCTACAAGCTGTTGATCCTAGAGAAATGAACTGTCAGCAGCAGAGAAATCTGTCAGCCAAATATAAATAATAAAATGGAGTGATTCAGAAAGTTATTTATTACAGTGCAGGCTACTTTTGAAAAATTAATATTATATTGCTAGGTAAAATAAATTGTCAACCTAACTAAAATAAGTATGCAGTTGTATAGTGAAACATTAATTGTAATTAATTATTTGCATTCTATAAACAGAATTTTAAAATATATTCAATTTTGCAACAATTCAACATTTCCCAGGAAGAGAAATAATTCCATATTGGTCATGTTTATGTGCCTCTTATACTTTTCAATTGTACTACAAAATAGGCAATTGAGCATGTGCCTGTAGGATTTAGGTCAGAGGACAAGCAGCAATACTAACTGATTACATTGGTGGCCCAGGAGTGTGAGAATTTTAATTTGGTAATTTTTTTCCCAGAATCTTCATTTAGTCATCTCCTAGTAGAGAAAAAGAAAAACCATATTCTTTTGTATATTGTGAAACCTCCATTCTGAGAATATAAAAGAAAAGGCTCTGTGTTAACAGCAGATTACTGAAAATAACTGTGTTAACAGCAGATTACTACACCTGCTATTTACTGTGCTATCTTTTCCTTAAATATTTTATTTTGTAGTAATTATGCCTTCACAGAAAGTTGCAAATATAGTTTAGAGAGGACCAATGCATGTCACCAGTTTTTCTCAGTGGTTACATCTTAGATGATTATGATACAGTGTCAAAAGGAGGAAATTGACATTGATACAATATATGTGTATAGTTTTCAATCAGTTTGAGATCTTCCTGTTTCCAGGCATGAGGAGTGATTTTTAATTGAAAGCTGTACATTTAGGATATTATGTTATGAGTTTCTGGTTTTTATTTACATCTTCTGTTTTAGCTTGGTTTCTCTAACACATTTTTAGCAAGAGAAGCAGAGGATGTCACCTTATATTTTCCAGCTGGATATAGAATTCTAGGGTCCCCACAAGGACTTCATTGATACCTAAAATGGGGTGGCCTTTTGCTGCTGAACAAGGGTAAGATTTGCAGCTTTCTACTAGGCCTCCACTGATACCTTTCTGGCTTCAAGGAATAGGATCACCTCATTAGTCACTCCGCATGGTCTCCACTGTTACCCTGAAATAGCAGCCCCATCACTGGTGGGCAGTGGTATAAGTCCATACTGTTTCCTAGGCCACTTGCGACACCATCCAGTGAAAAGGAAGAAGTGCAGGCTCCCATTGTGATCTCCTTGCACATGAAAAACTCTAACTCCCTACATGGCCTTCTGTAAAACCACTGCAGTGGAGGCTGAGTGTGTGAGGAGAGATTTTGTTATGGTGGTAGATAAGGTAGAAGTCTAAGATCCTCACTCTTCCTTTACTGTATGGCTAGGGGTAGGGACCACAGTTTTTCTGTGGTGTTTGCAGTAAAGCAGTTATTTTCTAAATATTGTAGTTATTTTCTAAATATTTTTTGTTATGATAGACATATATAGACTGTATCTTTCCTGGTTTTTAGACTAGAAAGAGCAATATTTCTGTTATTGTTATTTGTTTTATTTCTGCCGAGTGCTATTTTCAGGTTGCTGGTTTCTTCAGCTGCAAATCTGGGATACATGCGGCATAAATAAATTTGACAAAACTTAGTGGCCTATCACTCTTTTGGTCTAGAAGGGTCTACCCAGTCTGACTCCTTGTCTCCACCCCTCAAAATATTATTAGGTTTGTTTTACATATAACAGTAAGGATGGCTATACTTAGACCCCCAAATAAGGAAAGTAAGGTCTATTCCAGATTCCTGGAGGTGGAAGAGTCCATCTTATTATTTTTAATCATTGCTGCTTACTAAGATTAAAAGAGAGAAAACTGTAGTAATATCAAGTGTTAGCTAAAATGCTGTTGAAGATCCACTTTCTCTAATTATGTGCGTCATTCAATCTATTCCAAAATTTGCAGTCTTTATTGAGAAGAGACAGAGCATGGTGATTACAACTTGAATAGTGCTTTATTTTACTAAATTTCTTTATATTAGCTTGGCTAATAAACTACAAGCCTTAATCATCAAATATTTGCTAATGGGACATCGATGGAATCTTTTTTTAAGTAAAAGCTATCTAGCTAAATCAATGGGATAACTATATTCTTGCATCTTTCTGATCTTTTGCACTGTTGATTTCGTTGTAATTTCCCTCACCTGTATCCACTGTAGTTCTTAGTACCAGAACCAGCAGTCTTCCTTCTGGTGTAAATAAGACAGTGACAATCCTAAATCTAGTGTCTACACACTATTATATCTTATTGAAAATCAAACAACCACGAATTATAATTATCAAATTTATTTTTTATTAAATAACATTTAATTTTGAAGAAAAGTCCTCAAAAAGTTCATGGAAAGTTCATACTATGAAAAATGAAAACATCTATACCTAGATCTAAAAAACATTTTCTCAAAAAAACTCATTACAACTTGCTATAACATGTCTGAACAGGATCTATTTTGAGGCACTAAGAGGGAAAAGACATTAGTTTGAAAAGTGCTTCTTTCAGAGCAACATAAATTCTGCTAAAATGAAGGAGAGAACACACATCAAAATTATGGTGAAGCTTGGGTGGATAAATGATGAAATCACTGATGCTTTACAAAAAGTTTATGGGGACAAGTCCCCAAAGAAATCAGCCATTTGCAAATGGATAACTTGTTTTAATAAAGGATGAGATGATGTTGAAGATCGAGCTTGCAGCGACAGACAACCGCATCAATTTGCAAGAAAAAAAAAAATCATCCTGTTTGTGCCCTAACGGAAGGGAATCAATGATTAACAGCAGAAACAATAGACAACACCATAGGTACTTCAACTGGCCCAGCTTACACAATCCTGACTGAAAAATTAAAGTTGAGCACACTTTTAATTCAATGGGTGCCCAAACCGTTGTGCCCAGATCAGCTGCAGTCAAGAGCCCAGCTTCGTATGGAAAGTTTTAATAAGTGAGACCAAGATCCTGAGGCATTGTTTTGAAGAATTGTAACAGAAGGTGAAACATGGCTTTGCCAATAGAATCCTGAAGACAAAGTGATGGCTACCAAAAGGTGAATGTGGTCCAGTCAAGCAAAAGTAGACAAGTCAAGAGCAAAGGTCATGGCAGCAGCTTTTTGAAATGTGTAGAGGTTTTGCTTGTTGACTTTGTGAAGGGCCAAACAACAATGATATCTACTTATTATGAGAGTATGTTGAGAAAGTTAGCCAAAGCTTTAGCAGAAAAACATCCAGGAAAGCTTCACCTAAGAGTCGTACTTTACCACAACAAAGATCCTGCTCTTTCCTCTCATCACAGAAGGGCAATTTTGTAAGTGTTTCAATGGAAAAACATTAGGCATCCACCTTACAGTCCAGATTTGTCTCTTAATTCTTTTTATTTCCCAATCTTAAAAATCTTTAATGGGCATCCATTTTTTAGTTAATAATGTAAAAATTACTGAATTGACATGATTAAATTCCCAGTATCCTCAGTTCTTTAGCAATTGATGAAAATGACTGGTTTCATTGGTTACAAAAGTGTTTTGAACTGGATGCAGTTTATATTGAGCAATAAAGTTTCTATTTTTAAATTTTTGTCATTTTATTCCATTTTTTAACAAACTTTTTGAAGTACCCTTGCATGTATCTGGGTGTATGTATGTATGTATATATGAATATATATATGCGAGTACATCTGCATTCATACCTATAGATACATGCACACCATAGGCTGAATATATATAATATTGTTTTCTCCAGATGGTTTCAGAACAAGGAGAACTAATATAAAAGGTATTCAAGATTTTGGAAGTGTTGAATGAAACATATTTTGTGTTTTTGAGAAATAGAGCTAAATAATAAATCTCAAGAAGAATTCAAAGTTATATTTTTACTTTAGATGAATGAACAAAGATGCAAATGTTTACTATAACTTTGAGAACACTAGCTTTGTTTGTTAGTTTACTACTAACTTTGAGAACTAAAGTTGTCTACTACAACTTTGAGAACACTACAAATTTGAGAACAAATTGTATGCTTTGTGTATAAATATATGCTTTAATGCACATTTGAAATGTACTCTAGAAGTCTGGTTCTAGTTCAACTAAATATCATTTAAAATATAACTTTTGCACATATTATATAGTCTGTATTTTAGGCGTAAATTCAGGAGTACAAACGATGATACTGAAGCATACTGATTTCCTGCATCTTGTAAGTAAACTTTGAAGTCAATAAGCAAAATAACTAACAAAATTACTCCCTTTGTCAATCTGGGGAATATTAGTTTTACCTTCACTTCTAGAAAATGAGACCATCTCATAAACAACAAAGACAAACTTTTTTACACATAAAACACACTCATACTGGTGGGGAGAAAAATAAATCAATCTGGTACATTTGTTGATGTGTGAAAATATTTCTCTTCTCTGTATCCATCTAAATGAAAGCATGATTTAAATAGATTTTAACTGCTATACTGTCACCTATTTTTCTATACTATTTTCATTCAACAAAAGTCAAATATTAATCTGAGTTTAATATTTGCATCCACATGATTTAGATGAATCAAATATTAGAATATGTTTTTTTCCTTATGATAAATCTCACCTAGGGAATTTATGCCATTTACTTTTAACAAGTATCAGTTCACTGAAAGACATCAGCACAGAAGTACTTTTGATATTTAACTTTAAGTTTTATTGTTTTTACATTTTTAAATGTTTTATTGAACTATGCATAGCATAAACAAGATGCAGGTAATCAGTATGCTTCAGTATCGTTGTTTGTACTCCTGAATTTATGCCTAAAATATAGACTATATAATATGTCCAAAAGTTATATTTTAAATGATATTTAGTTGAACTAGAACTTGACTTCTTGAGTATATTTCAAATGTGAATTAAAGCATAGATTTATACACAAAGCATACAATGTGCCTAACATTAAATACACATTTAATAAGAAATAATAATAAAGATGCAGTTGACAGATCATAAGTGGTGACAATGTCTCTATATTTTTGGCTTTAAATAAAAAGCAAGTTTAAAATTTATTTTCAGATATTTTCACAAGTAATGTACATTAATCAATTATTTCTTTCAACATTTATAATTCTTAGGAAGAATAAGAAGAGAAAATATTTTTAAAAAACAGCATTTGTACTAAGATACAGTAAATATTTTGTTCTTGCTTGGTGGGAAGTGATTTAATCATAGGGTCAAACTTCCTCCTTGGTGTTCTTATCCTAGAGTTATCACAAGATTTGATTTGGGAGCTTCTGCCGAGATTTCGGAGAATGCATGGAAACACTTGGACATCCAGGAAGAAGTTTGCTGCAGGGGCAGAACCCTCATGGAGAACCTCTACTAGGGCAGTGCTGAGGGGAAATGTGGGGTTGGATGCCCCACACAGAATCCCAACTGGGTTAGTGCCTAGTGACACTGTGAGAAGGGGGCCACCGTCTTCCAGACCCCAGAGTGGTAGATCCACCAACAGCTTGCCAAAAGCCACAGGCACTCAACGTCAGTCCTTGAGAACAGCCATGGGAACTGAGCCCAGCAGAGCCACAGGGACAGGGCTGCCCACTCCTTCTGTAAGTGTGGTCTGAATGTAAGACATGGAGTCCAAAGAGAGGATGTTGGAGCCTTAAGATTCAATTACTGACTTCCTGGGTTTTAGACTTGCACGGGGCCTGTATCCCCTTTATTTGGCCAATTTTTTCCTTTTGGAATGGGAGCATTTAGCCAATACCTGTACCCCCATTATATCTTGCAGGTAACTAACTAATTTTTGATCTCACAGGCTCATAAGTAGAAGGGACTTGCCTGGTCTTAGATGAGACTTTGGACTTGATCTTTTGAGTTAATGCTGAAATGAGTTAAGACTTTGGAGGACTGTTGGGAAGGCATGATTGTGCTTTGAAATGTGAGAAGGAGATGTAATTTGGAAGGGACCAGGGGTAGAATGATATGGTTTGTCTCTGTGTCCTCATCTAAATCTTATGTTGAATTGTTAATTCCCAGTGTTGGAGGAGAGGCCTGGTGAGAGGTGATTGAATCATGGGGGCAGACTTCCTTTTTGTTGTTCTCTTGATAGAGTTCTCAGGAGATTTGGTTGTTTGAAAGTGTGTAGCATCTCCCCGTTCACTCCCTCCCTCTCCTACTCCAGGCATGTAGGGCAGGCTGGCTTCCTCTTTGCTGTCTGCCATGATTCTAAGTTTCCTGAGGCCTCCCCAGCCATGCTTCCTGTACAGTCTGCAGAACGGTGAGCCAATTAAACCTCTTTTATTGATAAACCACCCAGTCTCAGGTAATTCTTTATGGCAATGTGAGAATAGACTAATACAGGAGTGATTAATTGTATAATGTATTGTGGAATAGACTAATACAGGAGTGATTCATTTTATAATGTATTGTTTATGTGGAAACATGAAGCAAATGATTGAGAAAGAAAATATTTTATAATTAAGATAACTTCATTGTATAATAGAACTTGGATCTGTAATCTGACGGATGTGATTTTATCCCAACCCTTTATCTTATATGCTGTGAAACTGTTAACAGATAACTTTTCCTTTATCAAACTATAGTATCATGTAAATTTGGAAGAATAATATCTTTTGTGGAAAACATAACATTCTTGGTATTTTGCTTTACTTACATATAAAACAACCCAAAATATTTTTGTTATTTACTATCATTACCTTTAATAGACCTATTATTATTGTGGCATTCTAATTCTGGTCTTAAATTATCTGTGGCTGTTTTTGTAATTTAGAATTAGACTGGAAAAGTCATATTATATAGAAAAGAAGCTAAATCTGCATCATAGAATATATTGTTTAAAGTTATTAATATACTTCCTGTTGAAGTTATACTTTCAAGAGGGTAGGAATAATATAATGCAGAATTTTTTAAAATTAAAGGAATATCTTGACTGAGAAATATAGAGATCCACAAATGCCACCAATTTTTTAGTTTATGCTATTTATCTATCTGCAACTGAAACTGAACTATTTCTACATTTATCCAAAAGTGCTTTTATTTTTATTGTTTATTGTTATGACCTGGAGTTAGCTTCCTAGCAATGTCAAAACATTCAAAATATACATTCACTTACCTTCCCAATTAAAGTAATCAAAATAAAATAAAGAGGTTGACTTTTTAGATAAGAAAGGAGGTTTTGTAGTACTTGTTTAAATTTTAAGTTCCACCAGACTTCTGGTAGTTTTGAAATGTCCTAGAATTAGATAAGTAAAACACAGCTCGCACTGTGACTCTATTAGCATCATTGAATGAAAACAACACAGGACCAGATGAACAGAGGGAAAATAACTGATGGAAAAATGTGGAATTTGAAGAAGAGTAAACAGTCTATCATTAGTACTTACACATATGTATTGTATGACTGAGTGAAGAAAAAAGTAGCTGAACATAGCTTTTTTCTATTTTATTTTATTTTTTACTCTCATATATAGTGATTATGAAGAGAAATACTTGTAAGTTAAGTTATGTACCTAATTCAGGTAGTCCTGAACATATATGTTCTGTTTTTATATCATCTCAGAAGGCATACACACATAGAATTAAGTAATACTAACTTATCTTACATTGAGGTTCCCTCCACTTAACCACATCACATTGTAAGATGAAGAAGACAAAGCTAGCAATTAAAGTAGAGTGTATGTGTGTGTGTGTGTGTATATATATATATATGTATGTATGAACATTATATTCTAATGTTCATACCGAATACATGATCCTAAGAGTAAAAGCTATACTTCACAAACATTTGGGATTGTAAATGTCTATACCTGACCTTACAAACTGTATTGAAACAATAAAACACATCAATATATTAAAATATAGATTTCATCAAACTACATTAATAGGATGTTGAACAATACAAGATAGTCTTTTGACCACTGTATGGCCACATAAGAGTGGCCTTGGGCTTGGAACATTTCCCTGCAAAGAGATAAAGAGCCCTCACAGCCTGTGTTGGGTATATCAACTTGTTTGAGCATATCTTTTCTCTATTCAGGGCTTGATGTGTACTTCTTTGTTCTGCTGAAGCACCCTAGGGTTCTCAGGTATACTTCCAGCTCTGTATTTCAGACCTGACTCTGAAAAGGTTGAGGTCCTTCTTTCATACACACCACAAAAAAGACTTCATTGGCTGTTTATGATAGTCATTAGTCATGGGAACCAACATCCACTACTGAAGCTGATCTTGCTCTGTCTCTTCTCTATACCAATAAAGCATTATTCCATCCATCGCCTGTGTGAATATGATTCTTCTTGGGACTCTGAACTATGAAGTGTGCTGACATCTTGCAACTGCTGCTCCTAGTGGAGTAGGACCACTTTCCAGAATTTGTTAGCAGGTGTCATTTGCTGACACAAATCTTATAAATATGTGTGGTGTTCAACCAGAAACACTTTGAAGAAGACACATGGTTCTTTTAAATTTATTTTTTATAATTTCAACTTTTATTTTAGATGCAGGGGGTACATATGCAGATTTGTTACAGGAGAATATTGTGTGATGGTGAGAATTGGAGTACAGATCCTGTCACCCAGTTAGCGAGCATAGTATCCAATAGATAGATTTTCAACCCAGACCCATCCCTCCCCCATCTAGTAGTCCACAGTGTCCATTTTTTCCATATTTATGTCCATGTGTGCTCAATGTTTAGCTCTCATAAAGTAGAACATGCAGTATTGTGTTTTCTGTTCCTGCATTAATTTGCTTAGAATTATGGCCTCCAGCTTCATCCACATCGCTGCAAAGGACATGATTTTTTTATGGCTGTATACTATGCCATGGTGTATGTGTACAAAATTTTCTTTATCCAATCTACCATTGATGGACACCTAGGCTGATATCATGTTGTTGCTATTGTGAATAGTGCTGCAATGGACATATTGGTGAATGTGTTTTTTCTGTTTTTGTTTGCTAGAATAATTTACTTTTCTTTAGGTATATAGACAGTAATGGGATTGCTGAGCCAAATGGTAGCTCCGTTTTAAGTTCTTTGAGAAATCTCCAGACTATTTTACAAAGTGGCTGGACTAGTCTACATTCCCACCAACAGTGTATAAATGTTCCCTTCTTTCGGCAGCCTTGCTGGCATCTTTTATTTATTTATTTATTTTAATAATTACCATTCTGACTGGTGTGAGAAAACATTTCATTGTGGTTTTGATTGGCATTTCTCTGATGATTGTTGGCCACTTGTATGTCTTTCTTTGAGAAATATCTGTTCTTGTCCATTGTCCATTTTGTAATGGAGTTATTTGATTTTTGCTTTTTGATTTGTGTAAGTTACCTATAGATTCTGGATTTTAGGCATTTGTCAGAAACTTAGTTTGCAAATACATAACTTGTTTATTTTAGAATAACTTCTGAATTTATTATTATTTGAACCAAGCCTAAAAATGTGATACATGAACATAGTTCATGTTCCTAGAAAATAATTTCATCAATTTATATATATAATGTAATTAAGTAATTGTATAAATTTAATATAATTAATATAAATAAATTAATGAAAATAAATATTATATTAATATTAATATTTTCTAATTAGTCCACTTAAAATTAAACCTGCATTTTACATGTTATAAAAATAACATTCTCTATTCATGATCTCTTTAGATATATATTAGAGATAAAAAATAATTGCCTAATTTTTTCATTAGAAATAACAGTTTAAAAATAGTGAAACTACAAATAATTGAAATTCTCAACTTATTACTTTTTTTGACATGCATTCAGTTATTCAGTGCCTGTTAAGAATCTTGGAAAATAATGAAGGCAAATTTAAGTCAATCAATTTGTTTAAAGGAAATATAAAAGAAGAAAATTAAACATAAATTAGCCTTACATTCATCATTCCAATAATTATAGAATTCTGGAACTATTGTTTTAAATAAGGTAGAGATTTGCATGGTGTAGCCAAATTTCCTTTAACTGGTCCTGAGTTCAGAAAATTTGATATGACATAAGAATAATGAGAAAAATACAAATAATGAAGCCATGCTCATCAGATTCAATTATAATTTCTGTATTTTAAGTGATTTTATAACTCTCTGCATTTATTCTGCAGTTCATTACTTTCCCTATGGTTATTTTATCTGTTCTGATACTTGGAAAATGTTTGCCACAATTTTGTTTATTATTAAAATTTAGTAATTATAATAATTTCAGTATATAATAGTATATGCCTAACATGTAAAATAAATTATATCTCATGAAGCATACTAAGAATAAAAACTATACATCTTGAAAACAGATATTTTTTATTATACTTTAAGTTCTGGGATACATGTGCAGAATGTGCAGGTTTGTTACACAGGTATACACATGCCATGGTGGTTTGCTGCACGCATCAACCCGTCATCTACATTAGGTATTTCTCCAAATGCTGTCCGTCCCCTAGTCCTCCACCTCGTGACAGGCCCTGGTATGTGATGTTCCTCTCCCTAAAAAATTTATTCTTAGTTCACATTCTTGTTGTATACATCTAATTGTCAGTGAAAAAAATTGGAAATAAAATGTGATAAAACACTTACACCTACAGTTGCTCATTTGGGAATTACCACCACAAGGAAAACTATCAATTCTTATGAAGTAAATTATCTGTGGCTAATTTGCTGACCCAGTCTTTTCCAAACAGAAGATAAAACATTGTATTCAACCTATCAGTTAGTTATCAAGAGAAAGTTAAACTATTATTTTAGAGGCAATTACATGTTGGAGAAATAAGCAGTCTGTGTTTGTTCATTTTTGCATACAATTCCACTTAAAACACTAGATATAAATCGGAATATCTTTCAAATTCTTAGTTGAGAAAAATGGCTAAAATTTTGCATATTTCCAAGCACTTATTAAACCTAATGTTTTTCAAATGTAGTAAGGTTAGCAAATTGTTTCTCTCTACATCAAGATATAGGTGAATCATCTTGTGAAAAATGTAAAATGATGGGTGTATTTATTGTTGCTTGCTTTCCTTGGAATATAGATTTTGTTTCAATTCTTTTCTAAATCTTAATGTAGAGAGCAACAATTTGCCAACCTTACGACATTTGAAAGCGTTAGATTTAACAAGTTCTTGGAAATATGCAAAATGTTGGCCATTTAAATCCTTTTTAATTTAATCTCTATATAGGCCTTTCTGTGTGTTTTGCCTCAGAAAACTGATAAACTGCACAAAGAACAATAAAATGGTTGAATCAGTTTTGCATTTCCAAGATCCAGTATCTCAGGAGAAAATGAAAAGGTTAGGGCGCAGATTAACCTAGGTCAACAAGACCTAGAAATGTTAACAGGAGGAGTACCGGGTTCTGGGTTCTCATCTTGGAGGAATATATTCAACCAAGATGCACGGCAAGGGTTAAAAAGCAGCAAAGATTATTTAAAGTGACAGTATGCTCTGAAAGTCAAGGCAGAGCATGCTGCTTGAGAGAATGAGCCAGCCCCAACTAGTCCTGGGGAAACCCTCTTTATGAGAATCTTACATGATTATTCATGAAAGCGTGTGAGGGGGTGTTGCTTGCGAGCATGTTTCCAGTGGTCCCTTGGGCACACATGTGCTGTGGTTGTGTATGCTGGTACACATATTGCATGTCTCATTAGCATTTAAAATTTTCACCCAGGGCTATGTTTTGTACAATTATAATGAGTAAAAGGCTACTCTAGAGTGAGTGAGTTTTTGGAAGAATGTGCATGCTTGTCAGGATGAAGAGTCACTACCACAGTTTTCTCAGGCTAGGGCCAGATGAGCCCAATCCACGAGAAGTGAGGTCATAAGCCATCATATTTTGCTGATTGTGAGTGGGTATCCTCTCCAAGGATTCCTGCTCATTGCAGGCTATCTGCCTACTTTTAACGGAAAGTCCTGCGGGGTTTTCAGACTTTTAGCATTGTATAGAAGAAGCAGAATAATGTATTTGTTTTGTGTTTTGAGGTTCCTAAGCTGAAACCTAGAAATAGGCTTTGTATACTTTTTCATGTGTGTTTTGGCCATTTATATGTCTTCTTAGGAAAAAATGTATTCTCAGGTGTTTTTTTCATTTTTTAATTAGGTTATTTGTTGTTTTACTACTGAGTTATACAAGTTTCTTATATATTTTGAATGTTTACCTCTTATCACACATATGGTTAATATTTTCTCCCATTCTGTAGGTTACCTTTTCATTTTGTTGAGCTGTGCAGAAGCTGTGTAGTTTGATGTAGTTCTACTCTTTTATTTTTGTTTGTATTGCCTGTGTTTTTGGTGTCATATCTAAAATCTCCTTGTCAAGACCAATGTCTTGTAGATTTTTTCCTATATTTTCTTCTAGGAATTTTACAGTTTGAGGTTTTTTTGTTTAAGTCTTTAATATATTTTGAGCTGATTTTTATGTATGTTGTGTGATAAGGATATACTCTTATATCTTTGGAGGTGGATGACCAGTTGTCCCAACACCATTTATTAAAAAGACTATCCTTTCCTTAGTGTGTATTCTTGGTACTCTTCTTAAATATCTATTGACTATATATGCCTAGGTTTATTTCTGGACTTTTAATTCTATTTTATTGTCTATGTGTCTGTTTTTATGCCAGCACCATACTCTTTGGATTCCTATAGTTTTGTAATATAATTTGAAATCAAGAACAGTGATGGCTCCAGCTTTGTTTATCTTGCTCAACATTGATTTAATTATTTGGTGTCTTTTGTGGTTTCATATGAATTTTAGGATTTTTTAATTACTCTGAAAAATGCCAATGAACAGTTGATATGTATTGCACTGAATCTACAAATTGTTATGGTAGTATGAACATTTAGACAATATTGATTCTTAAAATCCATGAGCATGAAATATCTTTCTATTTATTTATATCTTATTCACTTTCTTATAGTTTTCAGTGCATAGATTTTTCATCTTGCTTAAATTAATTCTTAAGTACAGTCAACCTTTCATTACCACGGATTCTGCACCTGTGGATTCAACCACAGTTGATCAAAAATTAAAAAAATAATAAATAACAACACAACAATAAAAATGAAAATAAAAATTTTATTCATATTTTATTCTTTTTGATGATATTGTAAATGGGCTTGTTTTTTCAATTTTTTTGACAATTTGTTGTTATGTATAGAAACACCACTGATTTTTTGTATGTTGACTTTATATTCTGGAACATTAATAATTAATTTATTAGTTCTAATAGCTGTTAGGTTTAGTCTTTTAGGTTTTCTATGTGTAAGATTTTGTCATATGGACACAGAAGCAAAACGTCTTCCTTTGTTATTTTTATTGCTTTCAATTATTTTATTACTTCTTCTTGCCTAATTGTTCTGTCTAGGACTTCCAATACTATGTTGAATAGAAGTAAAGAGAGTGGACATTCTTGTCCTTGGTCTTAGAGAAAAAAAGCTTTCAACTTT